>NW_007378138.1:125444-150257 GCF_000475195.1 Diaphorina citri
AAATGCCAGTTCACTTATAGTAAATACCTATTAGGGGCCCAAAGCCAGATCAAAGAGAAATGGCTGTAGTAGTCTTGAGGTCATTATCTTGGTCAAAGGTCATTTATCTTGAAAAAATTTGGCCTGCGGCGCAGTTATTTCATGGTGCAAATGGAGGACTCAAGGCCTTACCCTAGTCGGATGAAAAAAGATTGAAGAAATTTAACAGGCTTGAAAACATTGCTTGGAAAAAAAACGGCTGCGGCGCAGTGGGAATAGGGTGGAAAATCTTGGAAAAGTAGACTGGAAATTTTGAAAAATTGGACTGGAAAACCGGGAAAAGTCAGGGAATTTTATTTTTCCATTTTGGTAGACACCCTGAAACTGTATTGGGATATGTCTGTCATCACTGATACCAACATTCAACACAATAGACCGGATATCTTGGTATTGAGCAAACATGATAATCCTCAGGAAAGAAAAGCCATCATATTCGATGTCACAATACCACTGGACGACAATATACATGAAGCATATGTTGAAAAAATAAGAAAGTATCAAGATCTAAAACAGAAGATAGCTCAAATATACAATCAGTCATCTGTATCAATCATTCCTATTGTGATAAGTGCTAATGGGTTAATTCACAAAAACCTGAAGTCTGCCTTGGAATCCTGCGGCTTGAAGAACCCTGAGTATCTAATTGGAATGTGTCAGAAATCTGTCATCTTGTCGACAACCTCCATCATTAGAAAATGTTTGAGCATGGATGTCAACTAGTACCTACATCTACAACACAGAAGAAGTAATATTCAACGTGGAACAAATATATAGCTATACATATTGTTTTTGTGAGCCTATGTATATGCGAAATACCTCAATAAATGAGTGAATATCCTCATAATAATAATAATAAATGGTACCTAATACTATAGTAATAATTAAAAAAAAAATAATAATAATAATATAATAATAATAAGGCTCTTTAAAAGACTTATATTAGAAGTATTGAATTAGGACTACGTTATTAAAAGTAATCCTTTTGTAATTTGAATCCTTCATCTTTCTACTATAAGTCTTCCTTTATTTCATTTTTTTTTTTTTTTTATCTTATCTTATCACTTCCTCAGGCTCGGGTTTCTCTGTATACCAAACTAACTCCTCCATTTTCTTTTTCTTCTTCTTCTTCTTCTTCTTCTTCTTCTTCTTCTTCTTCTTCTTCTTCTTCTTTCCTTTATCATTTTCTTTCTTTTTCTCTTCCTCTTCATCCTCTTTTTCATACTCCTCTTCCTCCTACTCCTTTTCTCTTTCTCTCCCCATTCCTTCTTCTAACTACTGTCTACCTTCTTTTTCTGCTCCTTTCTCTAGTTCTCCAGCTCCACTAAGTATTCCATTCCTCCTGCTCCTCCTCCTCCTTCTTCTTCTTTTTCTTCTTCTTCTTCTCCTCCTCCTCCTCTTCCTTCTCCTTCTTTCCTTTTCTCCCTCCTCCGTCTTCTTCGTCTCCTTCTTCCCTTTCGTTTCCTCCTCCTCTCTTTTTTTCACTCCTACATGTCTGTCATCAGTGTCTTCTATTTCTTTTCGTGAGAAACTTTCTCTTTGCCGTTTGCTCTTGTTCATAATATTTCTCTTTACAAGTTTCATATCAATAGCCAGCTCAAGTATCTCTTCACTTGATTCCTTATTTACTTTTTACACAAAGGTTTCATCATGGGTATTATCCTCTTTTTCTTCTTCCCTTTTCTCTTCTTAGTTACAGTTCCCTCTGTCAAACCTCTTAAAAAAAATCCTTTACTTTGACATCCTTTCCTGGAATAATCTGGAATAAGTGTTTTAAAAATCCAAACTTTTGTAGTAGGTACCAGCTAAAAAGCTCATGCTTTTGTCATAAATAACTATTGGTTTTCTATGTGGTTATACGTACGTTGCGAACTCTTGACGTTCACGCGCCTCCCGACTCCCGACACGCTTGATTTTCAATAAAAATTTTGTTCATATTGATAAAGGTTTCAAAGTCCATCCGTCCCGAATTTTCGAAAGTGAGTGTAGATAATAGAAAGACATGAAAATATTTACCTACAGTTTGTCCTTTGGGATGGATTTAATTTGAACAATTATGATATTAGTATGCAAAAGGTTGTTCTGTTCGCAATTAGTATTCAGCTTGGGAGACGACCTTTGGAATAATAATAAATATTATGGGTGGGATATTGGACATTGGGGATTTTATTATCACTCAACCTTCTGGCGTCGGGAAAAAATCATGTAAGAGAAAGAGAGAAGGAGAGCGAGAGGGAGAGAGAGAGAGAGGGGGAGAGAGACGGGGGGAGAGAGAGGGAGGGAGAGAAAGGGAGAGAGAGAGAGGGAGGGAGAGAAAGGGAGAGGGAGAGAGAGAGAGAAAGAGAGAGAGAGAGAGAGAGAGAGAGAGAGAGAGAGAGATAATGAAAGGTTAATGGCACTCTTGTAAGAGCTTCCCTTTTTATCTCACTCCTTTTTATGTTCCCTCCTATTTAGTGGACATATCTCTGTCTCTCTCTCCCTTCCTCTCTTGGATATCCTTGTTCCCTTATCTCTCTCACTCTCTCTTGTATATCCCTTCTCCTCCTCTCTCTCCCACCTTCTTTTGCTGACCCTCCTCTCTCTTTTTCCCCTTTGTCAAATCTGCCACCCCTTCTAATCTGTGTTTCTCCCTAAGAGTTTCCCTTTTTATCTCACTCCTTTTTATGTTCCCTCCTATTTAGTGGACATATCTCTGTCTCTCTCTCTCCCTTCCTCTCTTGGATATCCTTGTTCCCTTATCTCTCTCACTCTCTCTTGTATATCCCTTCTCCTCCTAACTGTGTTTTTTTCCCTCTCTCTCCCACCTTCTTTTGCTGACCCTCCTCTCTCTTTTTCCCCTTTGTCAAATCTGCCACCCCTTCTAATCTGTGTTTCTCCCTTACTCAATTCTCCATTCCCTTTCCCTCACCCCAATTATATCCTATCCAGATTTTTATTCCACTTTTTCTTACTCTCCCATTTATCCTCTTCCATTCTCTTCTATATTTCCCTTTTCCCCTTTCATTTCTCCCCTCACACGCCTCCTACTCTAATTTACCTATGGTTTTTTTCCCTCCCTATCTCCCAATCTTATCCCCACAAAAGTAATCCTTTTGTAATTTGAATCCTTCATCTTTCTACTATAAGTCTTCCTTTATTTATTATTATTTTTTTATCTTATCACTCTTCCTCACAGGCTCGGATTTCTCTGTATACCAAACTAACTCCTCCATTTTCTTTTTCTTCTTCTTTCCTTTATCATTTTCTTTCTTTTTCTCCTCCTATTCCTCCTACTCCTTTTCTCTTTCTCTCCCCCTTCCTTCTTCTAACTACTGTCTACCTTCTTTTTCTGCTCCTTTCTCTAGTTCTCCAGCTCCACTAAGTATTCCATTCCTCCTGCTCCTTCTCCTCCTTCTTCTTCTTCTCCTCCTCTTCCTTCTCCTTCTTCCCTTTCGTTTCCTCCTCCTCTCTTTTTTTCACTCCTACATGTCCGCCATCACTTTATTCTATTTCTTTTCGTGAGAAACTTTCTCTTTGCCGTTTGCTCTTGTTCATAATATTTCTCTTTACAAGTTTCATATCAATAGCCAGCTCAAGTATCTCTTCACTTGATTCCTTATTTACTTTTTACACAAAGGTTTCATCATGGGTATTATCCTCTTTTTCTTCTTCCCTCTTCTCTTCTTGTTCTTTTTTTTTCTCATCACTCTCTTTTCTTCCGTTCTTTTCTTTTTTCCATCTCTTCGTTCATCTCTCTCAAGTTTCGTCTGTCTATATCTTCCATTATCTGTTCACTATTTTGAGGTCGATTTCATGTTGAGTTTAGAATTTCTTCTCCGCTGTTCTCGAGATCTCGAGAAAGTTCAGTATTATTTACACGTCTCTCATCATCCCCCATGTAAGTAATCCTCTATTCTGTATTAGGTACTTAGTTTTTAATGCTGTGGTAAGAAGATTAGTAGGTATCATTAAACTTTACTTCGTTTTTTTTTTTTTTTTTTTTTTTTAATAATACTGTAGAGGGCATTAGGGCATTATGATTATCCTTTGAAGTAAGTTAAGGCTGTCTACTTGATAACCAAGTCTTGATTGTGACCATTTGATTATAACGCCCACTACAGTGTAGATCACGTTCTAGTACGCTTTCATCTAACCACCTGTAAAATATTTGACCGTTCTTGGAACCGTGTAATGAAGAGTTCCTGAACGGGAGGGTAGAAATCGGGTTTTAGGTGAATATATTGCGAATTTGTGGACCATGTCGATTTATATGACTGTGACAATTTTATTGTCAGGAGTGTAAGGACTATTGCAGTTATCGTCAAGTCCCTATCTACAACAGAAGTAACTACTGCTAAACTCACCTTCTAAAAATTAACATGATGATATTTTTGAAAACTAACTGGTAGTTGTTTGCTGTTAGATAAGTAGATATATGTATTTCAAGATGTTAGTTAGATAATATTCGAATTATTTGCTAAATTTAAATTACAAATATTGAAATGAGGAAAAAAAGAAGCAAAAAACCTGATAGTCTTCGTGACATATCAATGATCAAAGAATCCGCTATCAAATCCACGAGTCGTTTTGGCATGGTGATAGCTTATCAGTTGGAGTACCAGATAAGTGAGTACCTATAATGACTTGAGGTGAATCATCCAAATAGGGAGTTAGAAACAAAATAAAAACAAGTAAAAAATTGAAGTTGTTATGATCATTTTTGATGTCTAACTGATAATGATCGTTGTACATACTGAAAACCTGAGAAAAATGTCTTGAAGCCTCAAGTATCTGTGTGTGGCTGGATTTTTCCAACCTGACTCTGTGGATACGTCCATCCAATAACAACTTGAAACTTCTTCTAGAACACAATGGTTCTTGGTATCTGTGTGTGGCTGGATTTTTCCAACCTGACTCTGTGGATACGTCCATCCAATAACAACTTGAAACTTCTTCTAGAACACAATGGTTCTTGAGATTCAACATTAGTACATACCTGATATACAGCCTATATTGACGATCAACAATACCATGGAAATCATGGAATTGCCAATCCATCGGCATCGTATTCCTATAGCATAGGTGATTCATGAAGAGTAGTTTTATACAGCCTATATTGACGATCAACAATACCATGGAAATCATGGGATTGCCAATTCATCGTAATCGTATATAGGATAGGTGAGTTCATGAAGAGTAGTTACAGATAAGTTCTACCGACTACAGTGACTACATTTATCTCGTATTTTTCTGAATGAGGAAAAACACACCCATTAGTACTTACTTACCTATATCTACTATTAAATAATTGCACATCTATGCCAAACCGAGTACGAGTAATATGTGCAATTCCAGGTATTACAGATTGGTACTCTTCACTGTGTCTGACCTTGCAAGGAAATTACATCTTTATCTACCCCAGCATACGAGTATTATATGTACCTAACGACCAATCGACATTAGTAGAGCTAGAGAGTTATCCAAATACCGGTTCCTCATTTCTACCGCCATCACACACTGGATCCTCATTTCTACCGCCATCACACACCGGATCCTCATTTCTACCGCCATCACACACGTCACTGATTCCTCTGAGATGAGTGTGAATGTGCATGGCCCGTGAAAGTCATGTTTGTATTGTCATACTTTTATGATGCCTCTCCATTCCCTCTGCCGTCAGCAGTTTCAGCACAAAACGTTTTGTTCGTTTCCACACCTCTCTTCCCTTTCTCATTTCTCTTCTTCTTCTTCTTCTTCTTCTTCTTCTTCTTCTTCTTCCTCTTCTTCTTCTTCTTCCTCTTCTTCTTCTTCTTCTTCTCTTTCTTCTTCTCCTTCTTCTTTCTCCTCATTTTCGGCTTTCTCTCTCTCTCTCTCTCTCTCTCTCTCTCTCTCCCTAACTCACTCCATTTTTTTTCCACCTCCTCTACAATATTATTCATCTTTTCTGCCCCTCCTCCTCCTACTCATCATCTTGTTTTGTTCTACTTCTGGGTTAAAACAATAATGATTGCTTTGAAATTCGTCACACCTTATACATAAACATTCAAAGAAAAGAACCATACTTCATCAGTTTTCACCTTGACAATGAGAAAAAGAGAAAGAGAGAGAGAGAGAGAGAGGGAGACAGAGAGAGAGAGAGAGAGAACAGAGAACAGAGAAGAGAGAGAGAGAGGGATGGAAAGATTCAAGATAGTGAGGCCCTTGCGTTGTTTTTAATGAAGATTAAAATGAGAACATAAAACAAACGATTATACTCAAGACACTATGAGAATTCACTGTCAGAATGGAAGAATATATGTATGTAAAGAGGGAGGAGAGAGAAAACAAGAAAGAGAAAAAGAGACGAAGAATGTGGGTATAGAGAATAAAGGGGAGGAAGAGCTGAAAAAAGTATGTAGAAAGAGAGATAGAAGAGAATGAGAGAGAGAGAGAGAGAGAGAGAGAGAAGAGAATGAAGTTAGTAATAGCGTAGATAGGGAACAGAAGAAAGCAGACACAGAGAGAGAGAGAGAGAGAGAGAGAGAGAGAAAGAGGAGAAGGCAAAATAACAACATCTCAAAGAGGTAAGAATTTCCTTTGATCTCAAGAAAGTTCATTGCATAAACAAGAAACAGAGACATTATTAAGAAGCCTTTGAGTCATATGAGACAACATTATTGCATCTCATATTATACATGGAATAGAATAGAATTCTACACATAATATAAATAGGTAGAATAGATTGAAAAGGTAGAGTAGGACAGGATTAGAATACATCAGAAGGTAAAATGGAATAATATACACTCCAGAGTGAAAAAATTGGGATTCTTATCTATTCCTTTACTTTGGCCAGCCTAGTTAGCTTAGTTAAATAGAATAGAATTCTACACATAATATAAATAGGTAGAATAGACTGAATAGGTAGAGTAGGACAGGATTAGAACACGTCAGTAGGTAAAATGGAATAATATACACTCCAGAGTGAAAAAATCAGGATTCTTATCCATTCCTTTACTTTGACATCCTTTCCTGGAATAATCTGGAATAAGTGTTTTAAAAATCCAAACTTTTGTGGTAAGTACCAGCTAAAAAGCTCATGCTTTTGTCTTAAATAACTATTGGTTTTCAATGTGTTTATACGTACGTTGCGAACTCTTGACGTTCACGCGCCTCCCGACACGCTTGGTTTTCAGTGAAAATTTTGTTGATATTGATAAAGGTCGATTGATAAAGGTTTGTTGATATTGACAAATTCAAAGTCCATCCGTCCCGAATTTTCGAAAGTGAGTGTAGATAATAGAAAGACATGAAAATATTTACCTACAGTCTGGAGAACATGTAAATAAAAGACAAGATGTACATAAAGTTATTAGAGAGAGGTACCTATAGAGGGCATTATGATTATCCTTTGAAGTAAGTTAAGGCTGTCTACTTGATAATCAAGTCTTGATTGTGACCATTTGACCCACTACAGTGTAGATCACGCTCCAGTACGCTTCCATCTAACCACCTGTAAAATATTTGACCGTTCTTGGAACCGTGTAATGACGAGTTCCTGAACGGGATGGTAGAAATCGGGTTTTAGGTGAATATATTGCGAATTTGTTGACCATGTCGATTTATATGACTGTGACAATTTTATTGTTAGGAGTGTAAGGACTATTGCAGTTATCAGTGGCGTAGCGTGTATGTATGGCGTGTATGGCGGCCATACAACTCAAAAGTTCACTCTAATGCCCATAAATATTGGCATGTACTGTGATGGGACTTGGTAGACCTGTGCATGAGCCCTACAAGGCCCTACACTTGAATTTAGACCACGCTACGCCACTGGTTATCATCAAGTCCCTATCTACAACAGAAGTCACTACTGCTAAACTCACCTTCTAAAAATTAACATTGTGATTGTTTGTTTTTTACTTTCCTTATCTTATAGGAAGGAACGTAATGTTTACAAAAAGAACTATAGATATCTTTAGGAAACCACAAGGGTGAGAAGTTGGAGAAGAGAGAACCACATCAAAGTGGTAGAAAGATGCAACTGAGGGGGCGAAGAAAGATGTGAAAATGATTGATGGTGAATTTGAATTGAAAGCAAAATTTGAAAGAGAAGAGGAGGAAAAGAAAGTTTGAAATTGAGAAGGAATCTATTTTTATCCGCTTCCTTCTTCACATCTACCTAGTTGTGATCAAACAAAAAATTTACCATTGGCAAAATCTTGAAAAAGATGAATACATGATCCATCTCTGAGGAAGAAAAG
This sequence comes from Diaphorina citri, assembly GCF_000475195.1. Lineage (NCBI taxonomy): Eukaryota > Metazoa > Arthropoda > Insecta > Hemiptera > Psyllidae > Diaphorina > Diaphorina citri. The sequence continues at coordinate 133,700 of NW_007378138.1, forward strand.
CCCCAACATTTTCATAAAAAGTCTGTCTTTCCAAGGTAGAAAATTGTGTCAAATTGGATATTTTCAGTCCTTAAATGTGCCTCGAAAAAGTCAAAACTTAGCAAAGCATATTTCAAAAAGTTCTAGAAACATTGCAAGCATCACTGAAGATGCATGATGCATATTAGCAGAAGTGTTTGCTACCTTTCCAGCTGTCATATTGAAATTATTCATGATATAGAGCAGGGATAATAATTATTTCTTATCAATGAAAGGTGCCAACCATTCGGCAGATAAATAAGTTATAAGTGTCATCACATCAGAAAGTCCATTATTGTCGTTTTAAGATTAAAATTATTATTAATGAAAGGGGAAGCAAATAATAATAATAATAATAATACAAAAAAAAGAGAGAAAGAAGAAAATCATGTAAGTAAAGAACATAGTGGAAAAAAATGGTTTCATATTTGTGTCTGTACGTAAAACTCCGAAAAATTTGACAACATTCTTATGGCATTCCATACATGAAAGTGCACCATATTTCAAGTTAAATGTCCCGTTAAAGATGGCCCATAAATCAATAATATCTGGCTACAATATTCAAATGAAGCCCCAAATACGGAAACATAAAAAAACTAATAATAACAATGAAAATAATAAAGACATCATAATATAATTATGTTTATTGTTTATAGAACTCTAAGAACAAACGATACGTAGAATCGTACAAACATAATAATTATGATTGTGTATAACATAACATCACTCTAAAAAGTATCTCTGGAAAAGTAAGTGCAAGTAGCGAGTACATAGGTAAGTAACACTGACTACAGTGACTACATTTATCTTGTATTCCTCTGAATGGGGAAAAAAACACACCCATTAGTACTTACCTATACTTATCTCCTATCAAATAGTTGCACATCTGTGCCAAACCGAGTACGGGTAATATGTGCAATTCCAGGTATTACAGATTGGTACTCTTCAATGTGTCTGACCTTGCAAGGAAATTACATCTTTATCTAGGAATTCTAAGCCGAGTACACACCGGAAACGTTTCGCAACAGTGGCGAAACAAATGTCTCGAATCGTGAGCAGCTATTATGACGAGAAAAATGTTTCAGAAACAAGTCTGGAGAGTAAAAAAGTCGCTAGACTCTTGCAAAAACATTTCCGGATTGGAAACAATGTTCCAGATGAAACTGTTGCTGGTGTGTACTTGGCATAAGCGTATAGGCTATTAGGACTATTGAATCTATGTGGACCATACGCAATATATGTACCTATGAAACTGTAAGATAATCTAAATAGAAACATACTAGTAATAAAGCTACAGCTGCTACAAGTACACAGAAAATAACTATAATCAATGCACGCTCAACTATTTCTGCCAATACGAATGCTAATTCTGAAGTCCAAAATTTAAAGATAACATTATGATGGAATAGCTATACCACCCAGCCTGGTGAGGAGCATTTCCAGAATAAAAAGGAAAGTAGTATTTTCCTTTCGCGATTTTCAATTGGAAGGTACTCGTAATGTTGGAATTTTGGGAAATGGTACAATGCCAGGCAAGTTTCCATTTCCTTATTTAACACCAATACCACCACGAAAAATGAACGTAAATCGACAGAGTTGACATTGACAGAAATAGTCAAGGAAGCTCCCATCAGTTATGTCCACAAAAAATTGTGAAGAGGCTTTCGGCTTCACCACAAATAATTCATTATTTAAATTACCTAATAACAAAATCTTAAACCTCTCTCTCTTAATTCGCGGTAAATTGGAGCGAAATCTCGCGGCAATTCAAATAAATTAATTAACCTCCAAATAAAATAAATGACTACCCTATTCACGTTTTATTAGCAAGATGCAGTTTTTAATTAATTTATTGTGGCCAAAACATGAAAAACCCATATAATTTAATGATAAATGAAGCGTGTTTTTTATGGCATGAAATAAATTCATTAAAAAAACGTTATTTTTCTACGAAGCCAACGTCTGATTATGAATATAAAGGTTGATGCAACTGACAGTTTGTACACGATTAAATAATCTTATGGATATTTCTACTTTCTAATACATCATTAATCATTACTCATTACAATTTTAATACACAAACAATTAATTATGATATAGGTATTACCTATCCTTTAATATCATGCCTCGCGTCGGTTAACTATAAAAAAGACAATTAATTACCTAGAATACCTCAGATAGATAGTATGAAAATTTATAAAGTAGGACATAAACAATAGTAGGCATTCAATGACATAGGACACATAGGTAAAAGGGAGCTATCCTTTTGGCATTATGTATGTACCAAACGAATACTTTTTTTTATTATGATTTTTTTTACATTATTCATGTATTTATCTATTTATGTATCTAAATAATTTATGTTTAGATGAACATTTTCCCTGGTGTATATTTCCGTATGTACACACTCTGATGACGTAAGAAGTGTAACATACACACGATTAAATAGTTTATAATTAACTTTATCTTTTCACATTTTAGTTTGTAGATAATCTATTAGCGATTTAGAGATCCGCTCGCATTAATGTACCTATGTATTTATAATCCTTGCGAACACGTTTGAAGAAGAAGAAGAGAGACGGACAGAGAGAGAGAGAGAGAGAGCGGAAAAGAGAGAGAGAAAGAAAGAGGGCAATGAACGATACAAGATTAAAATTATTATTAATGAAAGGGGAAGCAAATAATGATAATATAAAAAAAAATAATAATAATAAGAGAGAAAGAAGAAAATCATGTAAGTAAAGAACATAGTGGAAAAAAAATGGTTTCATATTTGTGTCTGTACGTAAAACTCCGAAAAATTTGACAACATTCTTATGGCATTCCATACATGAAAGTGCACCATATTTCAAGTTAAATGTCCCGTTAAAGATGGCTCATAATTCATAAATCAATAATATCTGGCTACAATATTCAAATGAAGCCCCAAATACGGAAACATAAAAAAAAAAATAATAACAATGAAAATAATAAAGACATCATAATATAATTATGTTTATTGTTTATAGAACTCTAAGAACAAACGATACGTAGAATCGTACAAACATAATAATTATGATTGTGTATAACATAACATCACTCTAAAAAGTATCTCTGGAAAAGTAAGTGCAAGTAGCGAGTACATAGGTAAGTAACACGATAAATTATTATAAACTACTAACTAAATTTACTAAACTACTATACTCTGAAAACGACAAGGTACATAAATATACATACCTAAGAGTAATAGATATGTATGTAAAAATGTAGACAGCTCTGCCAATTACATAATAAACTTCAGTTTACACTGCGAATTAGGGACATGGTAACAAATTTACTTTTTCACTGAGGACATGATATAAAACTTAAACCATCTAACCAAGATAAATGAAAGCATAAAAGAATAAACTTTGAAATGGTGGAAACATAATCTAGAATCTAGATCACCTAATTGCAAAGCTTCTGGTATCTCGAATTCTTCATGTGGAAGATTGGCAAATAAAACAGCTCGAGTTTATTTCAGACTGTTTGAAAAAAAAAGATGCACTGACAAAGGAGCTGACAAACATATGGGGAAGAAATTACTGAGTGGAATAAAATACAATGATACATACAGGTGGCTATTTGACTATGTTACAGAACTCGTGTACATAAATACTGGATTTTTATTTAATTCGTTTATCAGCAAGTTGTGTAAAAAAGGAGACTGATAGGATTTAGGATTACGGTTTACAAAAGCAATTTATTAGAGACTAGTGGAGAAATGTAATCCCCAAAAGGTGATCTACACGACAAATACACAAAGGAGTAGTAAATAAGGAAAGAGCAAAACTTTACAGAACATGGTTCTACAAAAGTCTTGAAAATTTGATGAAACCTATTGTTGGTTCTTTGGATATTCATCAAAGAAACGTGTTGCGTAAATAAATGCCCAATATTAAGTCTGTTCAGTAAATTTGATGAAAACAAGCTGGGTCCGTCCCTCCGGGAATTTTTTAGCCCGTAGTTTATAAGATCGTGATTAGAGAAAATCAGTACCTATGTACCTACTCCAAGACTTACTTTAGTAACTTTTGGAGATATAAAGCATGTGTGTGATAAGTTTTGGAGAGCAATTATATAGAATTTACACTTGGAGTCAAGTGATTACGTGATACTCGTACTAAGTGGAAAAAAATACACACAGATTAAATAAATTTTGCACACCATATACCGTGAGGTAAAAAATATCTGATGGTTTTTTGGTACTTTGTATCAATTTACAACCATATTGTGAATGTTTTGCTCAAAATATAAAGGACACCAAAGTCCTGGAGCTATCTGAAGCTCATCAGGAAAAGAAGAAGAAAAATATGAGTCTAACCTTCATTTCTGAGAAAAGGCTCTTAATAGGAAAGCTTAGTTTCTTTTCTATTTATCTTGCAAAATGACGTATTTTCTTTCTAGGTCATCATCAGGGTTTCTTTGCTAGTACTTTTCCTAAGATTTTACTGATACCAGAAACCCTTGAAGTATACCAGTTCCAAAAACCAGTGACCTTCAACTTGATTGCAAACTAATGACACCATGATAATGATAAGTTAGGTACACAGTTAACAGTCCTATAACTTACAGATAAAGTTGAAGAAAAAAACTTGTCTTTGAAAATGAAATAGGTACTGATTAATAGTTGGTCCTTTTCAAAGAAAAAGTGTGTCCTCTTACATAAAAAATAGGTAAATTAAAATATTGAATATTGAAGGTAAAAGTCGTTTTTATTTCGAACAAAATTCATAACAAACAACATTTAAATCTACACATTTAAATATTTCTTAATAATATATTTGTGTAGGTAATCATGTGTACCTATCTGTTACCATTGGAATCATTCATGATTACAACCAGAATCTTTTAAATTAAACGCAAACATGCAATGCTTATAAGGAGTTACATTTCGGTCCTAACTACTAATTATAGTACACATTCATACCTATGTAATGAATATGGCACCAGACTATTTTGGCACACCAAATTCTAAGAATAATTGAATTTCTCATATTGAATCTTATCTTTCAATTTGGATCTTTCATCCAGCTACTCATAACTTTTTATTGACATGATATCCTTTATGTTTAACAAGGATATCTTCAAGTCTCTGTGTATCATTATGTATTTTTTAATTAAAGTTTTCTGTGCTAATCATTAGCATAATTCTGAACATTTTAAGATCGTAATTGATTGATATTTTTGAAAATTAACTGGTAGTTGTTTGCTGTTAGATAAGTAGATATGTATTTTAAGATTTTAGTTAGATAATATTCGAATTATTTGCTAAATTTAAATTACAAATATTGAAATGAGGAAAAAAAGAAGCAAAAATCTGATAGTCTTCGTGACATATCAATGATCAAAGAATCCGCTATCAAATCCACGAGTCGTTTTGGCATGGTGATAGCTTATCAGTTGGAACTACTCATAACTTTTTATTGACATGATATCCTTTATGTTTAACAAGGATATCTTCAAGTCTCTGTGTATCATTACTTATTTTTTAATTAAAGTTTTCTGTGCTAATCATTAGCATAATTCTGAACATTTTTTAACATCGTAATTGATTGATATTTTTGGATGATATTTTTGAAAACTAACTGGTAGTTGTTTGCTGTTAGATAAGTAGATATATGTATTTCAAGATGTTAGTTAGATAATATTCGAATTATTTGCTAAATTTAAATTACAAATATTGAAATGAGGAAAAAAAGAAGCAAAAAACCTGATAGTCTTCGTGACATATCAATGATCAAAGAATCCGCTATCAAATCCACGAGTCGTTTTGGCATGCTGATAGCTTATCAGTTGGAGTACCAGATAAGTGAGTACCTATAATGACTTGAGGTGAATCATCCAAATAGGGAGTTAGAAACAAAATAAAAACAAGTAAAAAATTGAAGTTGTTATGATCATTTTTGATGTCTAACTGATAATGATCGTTGTACATACTGAAAACCTGAGAAAAATGTCTTGAAGCCTCAAGTATCTGTGTGTGGCTGGATTTTTCCAACCTGACTCTGTGGATACGTCCATCCAATAAGAGGTGAATCATCCAAATAGGGAGTTAGAAACAAAATAAAAACAAGTAAAAAATTGAAGTTGTTATGATCATTTTTGATGTCTAACTGATAATGATCGTTGTACATACTGAAAACTTAAATCTTAAAGGTACCTCGAATGTCGACATTTCCATGAAAGTCCAAGACCCTGAGAAAAATGTCTTGAAGCCTCAAATATCTGTATGTGGCTGTATTTTTCCAACCTGACTCTGTGGATACGTCCATCCAATAATAACTTGAAACTTCTTCTAATAGAACACAATGGTTCTTGAGATTCAACATTAGTACATACCTGATATACTGACGATCAACAATACCATGGAAATCATGGAATTGCCAATCCATCGGCATCGTATTCCTATAGCATAGGTGATTCATGAAGAGTAGTTTGCTAATATAAGGAGGGGCCGGAGGCCGGAGGCCATAGATTTATGCTATGTTACACTATAATCTGAAGTCCAAAGGAATATTGGATAGTTGAGGACAGGGAAGAGAGTTTGGGACTTGAATGGTGCTTTCCTTTGATGTTAACAGTAGGTATGCTTAAGTACCAATTAAAAAATATATACATATATATAATAAAGAAGAGATGGAAAAAGAGATAGAAAAGGAGAGAGAGGGAGGGAGGGAGGGAGAGAAAAAGACCATCATACCATAATTGTACATTCTCTGCATAGGAATAGGAAGCTTGAGTAGTTAATCTCAAAGGAAAGAGAGAGGGTTTGGTTGTGTTTGGTTTCTTTACTGTTATTGGCATTAGTGGATGTGCCAAAGAGCCAATGAGGATGTACCTACCAGAGGAAGAGCGCAGGGAATTTTTTGTCTTTCTTTTTTAGTACCTGTGATTCCTGTAAACTAATCTGTCGAAAATCATTACCTTCTTAGGGGAGGCGCCAAATTCAACATTGGAAAAAAAAGTCCATTGTTCAGGCCCTGAATACACGTGATAATTTTCCCTTCCCCCCCCCCCCTCTCTCTCTCTCTCTCTCTCTCTCTCTCTCTCTCTCTCTCTCTTTCTCTCTCTCTCTCTCTCTCTCTCTCTCTCTCTCTTTTAGCCTTTGTGTAGGTAGGTACCTCTATCAATTTTCATGACAAATACCTACTGAAAGTACAGAACGTAGGTAATGGGATGACAGCTTGATAATAAAGTCTGATACTGAGGACTGGCCGCCACTGATGATGATTTTAGTACACTTCTTACATTTGGTTACAAATTTATCCTCGTAACAAGTGACACAGTAAATTTCCTGGTCCTTTGGAATGAAACACTTTGTACCTATCACATTTTTACAAACGGCACAACATGAGGACTGTCAGTTTTTTTCCCCTGATATAAAAACTTGTGAATTTAGCTCTCTCACTGAGAGAGAGAGAGAGAGAGAGAGAGAGAGAGAGAGAGAGACATTTTGAACTCACTCTATGAGACACACAGTTTGAATGTTTGAAATGACACCCAGTCTGCAATAATTTTATCATCGCAAAAACTGTACGTAAAAAATGTATAAAAATGAACAACAACATAGTAATAATTCCATTATCGACTATTTTTTAATTGAATGAACATCTGTAAAATGAACAAGAAAGTGATAAACTGAGGACTGTCAGTTTTTTTCCCCTGATATAAAAACTTGTGAATTTAGCTCACTCACTGAGAGAGAGAGAGAGAGAGAGATTTTGAACTCACTCTATGAGACACACAGTTTGAATGTTTGAAATGACACCCAGTCTGCAATAATTTTATCATCGCAAAAACTGTACGTAAAAAATGTATAAAAATGAACAACAACATAGTAATAATTCCATTATCGACTATTTTTTAATTGAATGAACATCTGTAAAATGAACAAGAAAGTGATAAAAACCAAGGCCATTAAAGGTAATAGGTCAATAACCTTAAAAACTAATGCAACGGAGACCAAATTTCAAAAGTTTAAAAACAACACTTAAAAGCTTACACAAACATAAAAAATGCTGACAAGATAAATATAAAGTAAAGTGCTAAATGATGAAATTTAAAGATAACATTGTGATGGAATAGCTATACCACCCAGCCTGGTGAGGAGCATTTCCAGAATGAAAAGGAAAGTGGTACTTTCCTTTCGCGATTTTTAGTTGGTACTCGTATAATGTTGGAATTTTGGGAAATGGTACAATGCCAGGCGAGTTTCCATTTCCTTATTTAACACCATTACCACCACGAAAAATGAGCGTAAATCGACAGAGTTGACATTGACAGAAATAGTCAAGGAAGCTCCCAGTTATGTCCACAAAAAATTGTGAAGAGGCTTTCGGCTTCACCACAAATAATTCATTATTTAAATTACCTAATAACAAAATCTTAAACCTCTCTCTCTTAAATTCGCGGTAAATTGGAGCGAAATCTCGCGGCAATTCAAATAAATTAATAAACCTCCGAATAAAATAAATGACTACCCTATGCACGTTTTATTACCAAGATGCAGTTTATAATTAATTTAGTTTATTGTGGCCAAAACATGAAAAACCCATATAATTTAATGATAAATGAAGCGTGTTTTTTATGGCATGAAATAAATTCATTAAAAAAAAACGTTATTTTTCTACGAAGCCAACGTCTGATATTTTTTATCGCATGAAATAAATTCATTGAAAAACGTTGTTTTTCTACGAAGCCAACGTCTGATTATGAATAACTATAAAGGTTGATGCAACTGACAGTTTGCACACGATTAAATAATCTTATGGATATTTCTACTTTCTAATACATCATTAATCATTACTCATTACAATTTTAATAAACAAACAATTAATTATAATAGGTATATTACCCATCCTTTAATATCATGCCTCGCGTCGGTTAACTATAAAAAAGACAATTAATTACCTAGGACAATTAATAAACTATAAGACAATTAATTACCTAGAATACCTAGATAGATAGTATGAAAATCTATAAAGTAGGACATAAACAATAGTAGGCATTCAATGACATAGGACACATAGCCACATAGCTAAAAGGGGGCTATCCTTTTGGAATTATGTACATAATATGTATACCAGACGAATACTTTTTTTAAATTTTATTATGATTTTTTTTTACGTTATTCATGTATTTATCTATTTATGTATCTAAATAATTTATGTTTAGATGAACATTTTCCTTGGTGTATATTTCCGTATCTGTGGTGTGTATGTACACACTCTGATGACGTAAGAAGTGTAACATACACACGATTAAATAGTTTATAATTAACTAAGGCCATTATAGGTAATAGGTCAATAACCTTAAAAACTAATGCAACGGAGATCAAATTTCAAAAGTTTAAAAACAACACTTAAAAGCTTACACAAACATAAAAAAAATGCTCACAAGATAAATATAAAGTAAAGTGCTAAATGATGAAATTTAAAGATAACATTGTGATGGAATAGCTATACCATCCAGCCTGGTGAGGAGCATTTCCAGAATAAAAAGAAAAGTAGTATTTTCCTTTCGCGATTTTCAGTTGGTAGGTACTCGTAATGTCGGGATTTTGGGAAATGGTACAATGCCAGGCAAGTTTCCACTTCCTTATTTACCACCATTACCACCACGAAAAATGAGCGTAAATCGACAGAGTTGACATTGTCAGAAATAGTCAAGGAAGCTCCAAGTTATGTCCACAAAAAATTGTGAAGAGGCTTTCGGCTTCACCACAAATAATTCATTATTCAAATTACCTAATAACAAAATCTTAAACCTCTCTCTCTCTCTCTTAAATTCGCGGTAAATTGGAGCGAAATCTCGTGGCAATTCAAATAAATTAATTAACCTCCAAATAAAATAAATGACTACCCTATGCACGTTTTATTACCAAGATGCAGTTTATAATTAATTTAGTTTATTGTGGCCAAAACATGAAAAACCCATATAATTTAATGATAAATGAAGCGTGTTTTTTATGGCATGAAATAAATTCATTAAAAAACTTCCAAGACCTACTTTATAGTGGAGTGCTTATCGAGAGTCTATTAATGGACATGATTTCCACTATCCTTTCCTCCTCCTCCTCCTCCTCAACGTCCTACTACCCTTCTTTCTCCTTCCTATTCCTCTTCCTGGTGTTACTGCTTCTTCTCCTCCTCCAGCTCTTCTATCTTTTCTTTCGTTACTCCTCTCGTCCTCTCTCTTATTCAGTTTTAGCCTTGACTATTGACACATAAAACATTTAGAAAAAACAGGTCAAAAATCTAGGAAACCAAATCTTCTACAATCTCAATGTAAATATCACAAACTGTACTGATAATATCTCTAAGACAACCTACACAATGCAACCCTATGGAAAAACATGAATTAACACATTCGCTCCCACTGGTCGTCTTTTGTACTCGTAGTTCGAATGCAAAAGTTTCAAGGGGTTACGTCGTTTTTGTGTCGACCCAGCACCAAAATGGGAAATATTGGGTCTCTTTTCGCCCATCTGCTGGACTTACTACCGGATGAGCTTGCTGTGACACAGACCACATGAGTCTAATGCGGCTATAATGTAGTAAGTACGCTGTGAATAAGTCCTTAAAAAACAATTGGAAAAGAAAGACAACCCTACTGAGCTCTTCAAACTCCAGAGATACAATGCAAATATCAGAGAACTCAACAAAGCTCTAGACACCCCATTGACCTTTATACTTCACAAGACACTACTGATATTTTTCATTATGTCAAAAGTTCGGATAGGAAGAACAACAACTGATAGGTGCCATTTCAGAAGAGCACAGGCGCAAGTGCCCCGCCCTTTGTGAGTTTGAATTAGCCTGATGAAACAACGTCACGGGAATGCCATGTTTATCCATGAACGTTTTTTCCAAGACCTACTTTATAGTGGAGTGCTTATCGAGAGTCTATTAATGGACATGATTTCCACTATCCTCTCCTCCTCCTCCTCCTCCTCCTCCTCATCGTCCTACTACCCTTCCTATTCCTCTTCCTGGTGTTACTGCTTCTTCTCCTCCTCCAGCCCTTCTATATCTTTTCTTTCGTTACTCCTCTCGTCCTCTCTCTTATTCAGTTTTAGCCTTGACTATTGACACATAAAACATTTAGAAAAAACAGGAACGGTGAAAAAACGAGGAGAAAGCCTCCTGCTGGCAATTTCCTGACGAAAGTTGTCTTGCTTCCTCACGCGTTACTTTGAGTTGAGGAGCTTTGCATGACTTGGGGTCATTGCAATCCCGAGGGATAAGTTAAGTAAGTCAAGCAACGTTTTGAATGGTTGGTATCTGGACCTTCTGTAGTATATTTGTGAATATCACAGTATTACGTACTAAGAACCGCCTTTACTAATTAGTTGCCTATGTCATTTCTCATTAGGTACCTATGCCGCCACTAGGTGCAATCCGTATTTCAAGCAGAGTCGAAAAAACATCGTCCCTGCCGGTAATCGAACCCAGATCTCCGGTGTGGGAGGTTGTTTGAATAAGAATTATAAAATTCTCCCTCCAGACATTCTCCAAGTTTTGTTGAAGAGTAAGGGAGCTTTTAAGTAAGTCAAGCAACGTTTTGAATGGTTGGTATCTTCTGTAGTATTTTTGTGAATATCACAGTATTACGTACTAAGAACCACCTATACTAATTAGTTGCCTATGTCATTTCTAATTAGGTACCTATGCCGCCACTAGGTGCAATCTGTATTTCATGCACAGTCGAAAAAACATCGTCCCTGCCGGCAATCGAACCCGGACCTCCGGTGTGGGACGTTGTTTGAATAAGAATTATAAAATTCTCCCTCCAGACATTCTCCAAGTTTTGTTGAAGAGTAAGGGAGCTTTTTTTTAGCTTTTTCCGATTTTTTATTATATTTTACTATCGTGTTCGAAAAAAAGTGTCTGAACCCTGAACTTTTGAATTTCATAAGTCCAGATGTTTCCGAAAAAAAGTTTCTTTTATACACTGGTTGACTGCTCTGTTATAACTTTAAAATTAATTTTTTGATGATGAAAATTTCGAGTCGAAGTATCATCAGGTATAAAATATTTTCATGTTGACGAAAGTTTCATGTCATCTTTATTTTAGGAAGTCCTTTAGGTGAAGTCTTCTTCTGAAAGAGGAGATGGAAACTTGGAACGATTTGGATATTCCATGCTCTTCCTGTTCATCTGATGAGGGACATACTACGGAATGGGCATGCTACGACACAGACATATAGAGCCCAAAACGTACTAGTGGCAGATGTTTCATTGTTTGGAAATGAAAAAAAAAACGGCAGTGAAACCTCCGTCTTGGAGAGAGAAAAAGTGCTAATCATGAATGTTTGTCACACATAACATCGTCTTACCCCGATTGGTACATACCTACCAAACTTACAACTCACTAAATTTTATGTCTTGACGTGGAATATAACCACCAACCTTCATTTATCCGCAATCACTGCACAGCCTACGAGTTTGGCTAAAAAATAAAGCGGGGTGAATTGAAGACAAAATCTTACCTTCTATCGGAAGCTTCTCTCGGACTTTGTTCCAAATCTCTTCTCCAAAGTTTTCAATCTCGTTTCGAACTGCTGACCATGGCGGGGAAACTAATTTGCCAACAGCACTTGGAACGACCAACTTGCATGATAATAATCTCCCTCACTGGAACACATAAAATGGACAATGTTCGGTCAGAAATAAAATAAATAAGGTTTCAAAGCGGAAAAGAAAGAAAGAAAGAAAGAAAGTAGAAGTTGGAGAAAAAAACTTTCACTGGCATCCGTTGAGGAAAAAAAAGGAAAATGATAGAGAGAAAGAAAAGTTAGAAGAATTGGCGAGACAAACTTGGACCAGATATAAATGATGAAGAAGGATTGAGGGTATTATGTAGCGATTAAGGTAGACAAAACCATAAGGATAGTGAAACTAGTGAAATTGAGGTACATAACAATGAGAAACGTATAGATAATAATTATCAGAAGTCTCCTTACAGAAGCAATTGAGATTGAGCCCAATATTTCCTTTGTGTGTCGAACATTTTTGCTATTATCCCAAAATCACAAACTGTTCTCAACAGCACTCTGAAGAGCTTTCGACCACACAATTCAAATTTAATATCACAAATCTTCTCAAAAATCTAGGACACAAAATCTTCTACAATCTCAATGTAAATATCACAAACTGTACTGATAATATCTCTAAGACAACCTACACAATGCAACCCTATGGAAAAACCCCCATGTCTAAGGATGTATCATTTCTAGTTTTTATAAAGTCGAGGTAGGAACTTACTAAGTGTTTGGCAACATACCTCGTGTAAGCGACAAGTATTGTGTTGTCTTCTCGCACATCTGATGAGAGGCATACCTACTACGGTATGGGCATTCTACGACACAGACCACTCGAATCTAATGTAACAGTTGCTCCATAGTCCATGTATTATGTTCCATTGCTACGATATACCTACCTACTAAATGGTATGTTCTCCGCTCCACTCTGTTTCGAACCTAAGATAGGTTAAAAAAGAAAAATATCACGAATTATTTTCTAAAATACTCCACTGGTGGTATTTATTTTCTCCAGTGAAAATCAGCCTGCTATTAGGATTCTAACTCGAGTTTCAAAAGGTATTTTATTCAGGCATTTCTTCCTTTTCTTCCTCATTTCACCTTGGGTAAACATACAGGTGAAAAATTATCCCCCTCTTTGGTCCCAAAGCACGAATGTTCTAAAATTGATCTCTTGGCGGCCTCCGCGCAGCCCGGCCGTTTCGAAGGTATTTTACTCAAAACTCTCGCCAGCCTTGTTAGTTGTTAGCTTAGTGCTTAGTGGGTAGCATGTCTACCTTGTAAGCACTAGGTCGCAGGTTCGATTCCCTCCCGGGGTGGATTTTATACTGAACGGATAAGGTTTGTTCTAGAGAAAAGACGAAAAGAAAATTGAAACGATTCAAACTAAAGCACGAAAAAAAAAGCATTTGTGATTTTGTGGTGAGTTGGAGAGCCTCTATAAAACTTTTGTGGGTATCACAAAATGGAAATTTAGCGAGTGGCCTCCTTAGAATTCTTTCTACTTTCTAAATATTACCATCATTAGTCGAGAGTCTCTTTTGTCCCCGAGGCCGAGTACAACCCGAAATTTCAAGCACAGAAACCAGAAACACTTCAGCCAACACAACTCACAAGCAGGTAAATAGGTATAAAACATAGGTTTTGTTCTAGGAACAGCTGGCTTTCTCCTATGTTGTATTTCTTCTCTCTTCGCTTTCGGGATAAGAACTTGGCAGTTACAGTTCCCCTATCAAACCTAACCTCTAAATAAAACTCTATTTTTGTATTTTGGTCCTCCCTGAATAAAACTTTTCAATTTTGAATCTACACAGAAAATCACGGAAATATCAATAGGTAACCTTTAAAGTTTTCTTTTTCCCTGAAAATGGCTGACAGAGCTAGGCGGATACCTACTTACTTGAAAAACAAAAATCGGAACCTTTCTAATCCCCAGATAATAATTGACATAAAAGTTTGTCCATTAGTGGATGAAATCGGCTCTTGGGTAAACATACAGGTGAAAATTTATCCCCCTCTTTGGTCCCAAAGAACGAATGTTTTAAAATTTGATCTCTTGGCGGCCTCCGCGCAGCCCGGCCGTTTTAAAGGTATTTTACTCAAAACTCTCTCCAGCCTTGTTAGTTGTTAGCTTAGTGAGTAGCATGTCTACCTTGTAAGCACTAGGTCGCAGGTTCGATTCCCTCCCGGGGTGGATTTTATACTGAACGGATAAGGTTTGTTCTAGTCCGGAAAAAACTGTCACTAACAATTAGGACTTTCCAAAGAGTAAAGTACATTATCATTCTAATGAAACTTGTAGAAAAAAATATCTGCTATCGAGGTTAATGGATATAGATTTTATATTTCCAGCTCTACTGATGGTAATTAAAGGATTTTCTCATTTTAGATAACTTGAAGCGATAATTATAGTGTAATTACGTAAAGCCATTTTCCCCCATTATCGCAATTCTCATTAACCAAATATCCCAATCAGAATTTTTTGAAACTATAGATTAGATATAAACTATTTCGATCGTAATGACTATTATTATCTTTGATAGTAATGAGATAGCGTTAAGATAGGTCCGTAATGTTGCCCAAAATCCCATTATTGGAAGAGTGGACAAAATACTCCCTATTAAAGTAATCGAATGAGCTGTGATCAGCATAAAAAATTCCCAAAAAATGCTGACCTTTTTTGGTAATTGAAAAATCTCTTCTTGTGATATTACTGGTAGTTGGACACATCCTTGATGCTTGGGTAAGTGATTTGCAGCCCATGCAGGGAGGAGAAATTGAGTAATAGGGTGTCACAAGTTTTAAGTGAAAGAACTCTACATACCGTAACGTAATATATTATCGGGTTATACCCTCTGATTTTTAGGGTCCTTTCGAAGTCGAGCTTCCTGATTAAAAGTTCCGGGACCAGTCGCTCAATTGGGTTTCCGACACCCTAGCTTCTTTTTCCGTCCCGGGTTCGAACCCAAACCCTTCCGCACTACAAGCGTCTGGAGCCTGCTCCCAGTTTTACTGTCTCCACTAGCCACTAGGTGACGTTGGAATAATGAAAAAGCTAATATAATACCATCATACTTATGGTGCTTTTTATCGCCCGTTTTATGACTTGGGAAGACGACTGAAATATGGGAGTGTGGCTAGAACCCCATAATTTATACTAATAGAAAATATATGGTGATGGTGGCATGGAAAAGATAATGGGTGCCAATATGTACTTATTAGATGGGTATGCACAAAAATAATATGTGTATTATTATTTCATTGAAAAACCCCCTCATGCCCGCTGTTGTCAAATAGAAACAGCGTTGAGAGGAAAATGCACACCCTGTTTTAGAAAATAAAAGCAATGGGTCTGGTCTAAATGTGTGCCAAAATGAAATGTAACAAAAATAAAAATAATTGAAATGTGTAAGGCACGTTGCATAATCAAGTATTGAAAGGAAAATGCACACCCTGTTTTAGAAAATAAAAACAATGGGTCTGGTCTAAATGTGTGCCAAAATGAAATGTAACAAAAATAAAAATAATTGAAATGTGTAAGGCACGTTGCATAATCAAATATTTTACCGGCATTCATAGGATTTAAATCTAAGGACTTTATTGTACCAAAATTTTATTGTATTTCCCCAGTTTAAAAAATCTGGTGTGAACATCACACGACTTTCCTTAACTTCAACTTTTGTAAGAAACATCCATTACCCAACCGTACAGGGAATTTATTTAGCTCTACAAACGGTGATGAGTTCGAATTTTTATTGATCTAGGTATTATTTATCTGTCTATTTTTTCCTCTATCTTTTTATGTGATTTTATTTTCTACATTTCCCATGTAGGTGTTTATCGTCTTCTATGTAAAGGGCATAATGGGACTTTTTAGTCTTAGCCGACAGTATAAATAAGGTATATTAAATAAAATAAATAAAAAAATATTCCCCCTGAAAATCCCTTCTCTCTCTCTCTCTCTCTCTCTCTCTCTCT
>NW_007378139.1:0-10962 GCF_000475195.1 Diaphorina citri
AAAAAAAAAAAAAAAAAAAACTTGGTATGCTACAGTGGTAATGTATACTTGCTTTTCATGCAGAGAGTTTTGGGTTTGATTCCTACGACCAACAAAAATTAGAATGGATATTTCACATTCATGTTTTCAAACAGGTTTTCTATATGACTGCTTAGAGTCGACAAAATATTGGGGAGACTATGTACCTCCTTGTCCATCTCAAGGTGTGTACATCAATTGACAAGTGTAGATCTCAATCAATGTCAATCAACCAAGAGGTGTGTTTCAGGCAATGTTGATTGACATACTATGAGATGATAATATTCTCACCTAATGCTCCCAATCGGTAGTTGATAGTGACCACCACAACTTCATAGAATCCTGCCATCATATGTCCAGGGAAAAGATTGGATGCCCCATGACTGAAGTCTCCACCATGAATATAAACCATAACAGGATAAGGACGTGATACTCCAGCTCCAGTCTAGATGAGAATAATAGATTTTTGTTCTTAGAAGTTAGAAGCAGCAGAAAAATATATGTTGGTACCTATTTTAATAAATTTTATTATTAAGTGTAAGACTGTAAGATTAATGGGAAAAAATCATGAAAATAAGCACTCTAAGAACTGAAAAAAAACCTATGATAGGTACTCACTGAATCTATTAAAGTAGTGTACACTGTGTACAACTACAGATAACCAAGTTAAAACATCTCAAAATTAATCTGAAACCAGTCAATTCTTACCATGGGGGAATACACATTCAAATATACCGCTGCTGGCGACACCATTCACTGAAGGCATGGTCAGCTCTGTGTCGTCACGTACGAATATGTCACCGCTGTAATAGTGATTCACCCTCCTGAAATACATGCGTATGAGAAAAACATGATTTTGTGGAGAAAAATAATATGTAAAAAAATTAGAAAATGCATGCCTTTATTATTTTATTACAATACATACACTTAGAAAAAGTCATTCAAATTATTCATATAAGTGTACCAAGTTTCAAATACAAGTCAATAGTTCAAAAATTCGGATCACCTCCTATTCTGCCCGGATAACATGTCCTAAAGTAATTTCTTCCTCAAACGACTCTAAATTGCCTTCCGTTTATCTCCCTTAGAGCTCTATTATTAAGTGATTAAAATCTTAAAATACAGTCGAACCTGTCTCAGTGGGAACCCAAGGGACCGGCAAATTTTTCCCAGTTATCCAGGTTTCCCACTTAGACATGTTCGACCGTAATTTCTTGCCTGGTGTGTGTAGTGGTCCAAACGATCGCCTGGTAATCAGGAGGGCGTGGGTTCAATCCCTCCATGATAATTTAACCTTCTTCAATGTTCAATCCCTTTATGTGTATGTACCTATGTATGTTGCAAATGCCGGGATGATTGACCATCAGTCCATTTTTCCTCAAACATCCTTTATAACTTGCAATTAAAAGTACCTACTTGCTTTCTTCACTTACCTCTTAGCTGTTTGCCACAGAATACAGAAGATAACCACAGCTGCTAGTAGCACCATACATAGGGTAGACACACTCCAAAACGCCACCTGAATCATGAGGTAAATAATTTTATTTAATAAACATCACCTATTTCTTATTTTAACTTCTATTTCTTTCTAATTATGTAGGTACATAATCAAATTAAACAAAGGCAATTCTACGCCTGCACCCTATATGGAAAAGCATTTTCTATTCTTCCTTGTTCCCTGCAAACGAAAATTTTACACCCACTCACATCATTATTATAACTATCGCCTATCTGACCATCGCGATCGCCCAAATGGTCACACATCCAGATATCAACCTCGTGTAACGTTGCTCCAGTAACTATTGGGAACTGGCGTTTTCAACGTGATATTACCGCTGACTAAAATATTACCCAAGAGATAAACCCAAGGCGCAAATCACACTAGTGAAACGCGTTTCATGAAACCCGTACATAGGAGCAGTGCACACTGGCGAAACCAAGTTTCATGAAACTCACTGTGCATTGACATATGAAACGTCTGTCACAAGTGTGCTTTGCGCCCAACAGTAATCTACGTGTTTAAAAAAGAAAAGCAATGGCCAGCCTAGTTAGCTTGGTTTGGTAGCGCGCATGACTTGTGAGCGCTAGGCCGCGGATTCAATTCCGACCCGGGGCCGATTTTATACCAAACAGATAAGGATTTTTCTCGGAACACGGCTAGTTTTCTCCTATCCTATCTTTCTCTCTTCGATTTCGGGACGATAAGACCCTCTTTAAAAAAAAAGTACATAATAGAAAAATTCTCACCTGAATGGGTGTGCGCGGTTCCCACCAGTACTCTGTGAAGGGAGGATACGTAGGTGTGACCACACCCACCAGAGTGGGCATATACCAGGTCCAGAATGCGGACTCGGTTTGGCGGTAGTTCATTTGAATACTCGAATTGAATGTGGTGTTCAAGTTGAGATACTTGAGGGTGCCCATTGAGGCCTTCTCGAAATGAAGACCCAGGATTTGAGTGAACGTGGGGTCCCTGAAAAACACGAAGAGTAAAAGTGACGAAACCAAAGAAAGAAAAAGAAAAACTCATCACAGGAAATTCGTAAAATGAAAAAAATAGAATGAAAGAAGTCTGGCTGGAGGACGCTAAACAGGGAGTAGTAGCCTGAATTTCCCTTGCTAAAGAAATAGCAAAGGTTGAGTGCGAAGGGCATCCACTCGTAAAATTTGTAGCCAACACCAAATTTCAGCCCAAAGCACCCCAGGGCTGATTGAGAGGATGACGAAAAACACCGATCCCGTCTGTACACAGGAAAAGGCGAAGAAAAAGAAGAAGATTGAGAGCATTATCATAAACGAAAGAATTTAGGTGCTCGGTCAACACAAGAACATCAAAATAATAGTTTTTTTTTTTTTAAAAAAAAAAGAGGTTTGACAGAGGGAACTGTAACTGCTATGGTCTTATCGTCCCGAAATCGAAGAGAGAAGGAAGACAGGATAGGAGAAAGCCAGCCATTCCGAGAACGAACATTATCCCATCAGGATAAAATCCGCCCCGGGCGGGAATCGAACCCGCGGCCTAGCGCTTACAAGGCAGACGCACTACCAACTAAGCTAACTAGGCTGGCTCGAACTTTTTTTTCTTCATTGGATCTTCCTGAAATTTAACCGCTTCTAACTCCGGACCGGTACTGAGTAAGTTGGTATATGCTTTCATGAAAGAAGGTGACTCATGTTTCTGTCATTGTCTGTTCACATGTTTCTTCTCAGTAGATCCTTGGATGGGAAGAATTCTGAAAAAAGGAGAAGTCAGAGTTTTTGCATAGAAGGAAGAAACGGGATATCGATTCTTTGGGAAGCTATTTATTATTATTATATATTATTATTATTTACTACTTATTTTATTGTAATTTGTATTATTATTTACTTACTTTTTTTGAGCAACTACCAAACTAGAAGTTTTTAAACCACGCTTCATTATGAAATCACATGCCACTTGCCTTGCACGCGGGAGACCCGACTTCGATTCCCGGCGGGGTCAAAATATCAAATACAAATTGCCATCAATTTATTATTTTCCATAACCCATTTTTTTTTTCAAAATCCTGTGTTCCTTTCCCCGATTCCCATTTTTACTGCACGAAGGCCTTCCATGCTCTGGGAACAAACCTACCTTATCCATGAATGGAGCCCCGTGAGGAAGTAATGTTAAATGTTGTGCCGATACTTGGCACCCACTTCATCACATAACATGAATACAGGGAACGTTACCTTCTCGGATCCAGAAGTTTGACTAATGTTGTCGTCACAGGAGCGCGGTATAGGAAATCCGACAACATCTGAGGAATTGAGAATGAAAATTGAATTTTTTAGAGTGATTTTGAAACGATAGGAACTCCGTTATCAGTTCCTCCTTAACATTTCAACATTGCGTGCTGCTTGCCTTTTTTCAGGCCCCACTTTGGGCGGCGAGGTGAGGTCAATGGGAGTAGACGGGTAAAACAGTCTGTATAGTTGGAAGAAGTTAAAAACCCTAAAAAAAAAAAAAAAAAAAAAAAAAACATCAACATCACGTAAAAAAAGCAAAAGGAAGTTTATTTGTGTTAAGCATAAATGCTTGTCACAAATGTCGTTTCCCTCTTAATACACTACTCTAAAGTTTATGACTTGACTTGGACCCGAACCACCAACCTCCAGATCCAAAGTCCACCGCGCTAACCACTACACCACTGGGGTTCGTAACAACACTTACATTGATGTACTGTTCTCGGATGAACGTCACATTGGTGGGATCTGGCCAGTAGGTATAGATATATTTGATAGCCTGGTAAACGCCTTGTGTGTTCAGAGTGTAGTTGTATTGCAGTACCAACTCCTTCACTTTCTGGTCGAACGCCACAGAATCGATGATGTAGTAGGGCTTCAGAGATGCATTGTTGGCTGAAACGATAAAGCGGTGGTACTCTTAATTCAGGGTAAATTTTAATTTATTTATTTATTTAGAATCTTTTTTGGTCATAATTCAATGTAAAAAAATACAAGAAATCACAAAAAAAAGGGGCGAAATGATTACCAGGGGCAATCTCTACTATTTTACATCCACAACGAACCTAGTCATATTGGTATAATTATATCTTTTGTATATTGGTATAATTAAATCAATATCAAAGACTCTCCTATCTGTCCTTTATGTTCCTTGAATGCCCCTATAAACTCCTCACACCTAAACTTCTGTCCTGCCTTGGAAGCCAGCAATGATATTGTAGGGGAATATTGGGATGCGAGAGGAAAAATGGCCTAATGGTCAAAGATCCCGACATTTGCAACATACATACATATCTTTTGTGGCTTGATTTGATCTTTTGTGACTCTTCTTAATCCTAGTAGGTACTTTCGACTTTTAGTCCTGATAAAAAAAAAGAGGAGTGTTTCACCGTTTTTGTTATTTTGTAGGGTTATTATTCAGAAGCCACGACAATGAAAAAGTAAGCTCCTTTTTGTGTTTATCCTAAACCAAAAACTTAATAACACTGGTCACTGCTTATTGGGGACAGCTCCTTTTTGTAGCAATTTTCCATTGATGTGACTTCTGAACAAGTATCTTTTGTAGTTATGAAACATCTTCTATACATATCTTATTGACTATTATAAAAGATATTCCCATCCTCACCTAGTCATACAGGGTGACCGTAAATTACGAGTCGACGTTTTGTGACTTGGATATTGGACTTCTTCTGGAAATTTCCTCTGAGGCAAGTAGAAGAAATTGAGAAAAGTATCCACGGAGCTGTGGCACATAGAAAGTCAAGACCAAATTAGGAAATGGGGAAATTGACTTTTAAGGGCCCAATTTTTTCAGCCTGCCAAACACTGTCCCTGGAGATTACCTATTCGGCTCTTGGAATTCTCCCAGGGTTTCAAAACTACCTATATTTAATTTTTTTCCTTCCTTTACGAATGTCAATTTGAGTTCTTCAATCGATTAAAAGAATTGAAAATGATTGTGCACAGTCCAACAAGGTCAGAACTTTCTCACATGAATTCCATGACTGTCAAAGGAGGACTGAAATGTCACCCATAGGTTATCATAATCATGGACCGAAAAGAGTCAAGTCCGAACCAGAAGATA
The DNA here is from genome assembly GCF_000475195.1 of Diaphorina citri. Classification (NCBI taxonomy): domain Eukaryota; kingdom Metazoa; phylum Arthropoda; class Insecta; order Hemiptera; family Psyllidae; genus Diaphorina; species Diaphorina citri. The sequence goes on from NW_007378139.1 coordinate 5,588, forward strand.
AAAAGATCCAACGTCTCAGGCTAATCCCTAGTAATGAACCTGAGACTGTCAAAAATTCTGTCCCAAGCAATCAAAAAGCATTTAATCAAGAAATAATTAATTACCGAGAAAAAAATATTGAAAGGTGAACTTGAAAATGAACAACAATGAGATCTTAAATACTTTTGTGTTCTGGATCTGAGAAAATACTATCCTAATAGCCACACATATTTAGGCAGGACTTCCAATAAAAATAATTGTAATACTCCAAGTCTTGAGCTAGGTATGTGCTATGTACCTTAACCAAATGTCATAATGTAACCAACTGAAAATATTTAAAATAATTAGAAAAGAAAAAAGAATAATTCAAATGTAAAACAATTTCTACAATAAAGTTTCTGTTTGGTTCTCATGGGGGAATTGAATTTTCTACATACCAAATCTCTACTTACAAATATCAAATATACTTACACTATAATACCTCTGTCTATGTTGTCGGTAGATTCTCTTTTCTCCTTTAATGTCTTCAAAATTATTATTATTATTAATATAAATATTTCGTGTTTAAATTCTTTGTGTTATTATAATCTATGTCTTATTTGTTGACCACTTTGACTCTGGCAGTTCTAAAGGTGATCACTTCAAGTTTGATGGAACAAGGCCTGTGTGAATCTTTTCCTTAACCCTTCAAGGTTCTTCTGGGTCTCTTCCAAAGCTCATCACAGGGGAGATTACTTTTGCTAGTCAAACTTGCTGACAGAACCTATGACGTGATGGGACGACACTTTATTCAAGTTCCTATTCCTACACATCACAAATCACATGACTACTATTAATGGTGATGACAATGGTAAATAAATAAACCACAGGAGAGATTACTTTTGCTAGTCAAACTTGCTGACAGAACCTATGACGTGACGGGACGACACTTTATTCAAGTTCCTATTCCTACACATCACAAATCACATGACTACTATTAATGGTGATGACAATGGTAAATAAATAAATGATAGTCAAATAAATCAACAGGTCGAATTATATTATGCCTTGTTAGGTACACGTAATAAGCATCTGCACTCACTGAGTGATGACAATGGTAAATAAATAAATGATAGTCAAATAAATCAACAGGTCGAATTATATTATGCCTTGTTAGGTAAACGTAATAAGCATCTGTACTCACTGATATCTTTTGTTCAGGAAGAGATCATTAGCATCTCTACCACTCAGACATTGGCTACAGTATTACCATCATTTGTTTGTGGTTTTGTTCAGGAAGAGATCATTAGCATCTCTACCACTCAGACGTTGGCTACAATATTAACATCATTTGTTTGTGGAAATAATGGTCTTCATGAGGAATAGCTACAGAATACACAATGTCACTCTAAATACATAGGAACTATTATAGACATAAAGGTACTATTATAGGTATCTACGTATACAGCATTCACACACAGAATAGACACAGAGAGATGAAAAGTATATCATGTCTAGGATTAAGTTACTCGTAACTTCTCATTAGAATGACCCCCGGGCTGAAATCGAACCCGACACAATCCTTTATCTAAACCTGGTAATAGTACCGTTTGGTCTTTTGGTGATTCATGTAACATGTCATCTATCAGTCTAAATTGAATAATGGTGACACCCAAGTCTGGGGTACCTATGTATATTTTTTCGAGGGCCATTTCCTTTGTAAATACACGAGATAACATTGATTCGGGTCTTTTACTCATTTATCTGTGGGTATTTGACGATGATAACTAGGTCTCTTTTCCTATGATGCATTCTTCTTTTTCTTCTGATGTAGGTACCTTATATTTCTGAGATAGAAACCCCTTGGGCTTTTGGGATTGTTTCGCTCTGTGTTCGTACCTAAGGACTCGTTTTCAAAATGTATACCTCTAATCCTATAATTCAGGCCTCCTAATCAGAAGCACATTTTGTTTAGACATGTTGGGATTAAAGAACTTTCAAGGTAGAAACACACTACTATCACGTAACGTGACACTAGACTGTTTCTACCTTTCATCTATTTCCAGCACAATAAAAGACGACCGGACTTACCAGACGCGTGAGCGAAACATTGCACCAGGGCGGACATGGAAAATCCCGAAGAGATCGGAAGGCGTATGAGAAAAACATGATTTTGTGGAGAAAAATAATATGTAAAAAAATTAGAAAATGCATGCCTTTATTATTTTATTACAATACATACACTTAGAAAAAGTCATTCAAATTATTCATATAAGTGTACCAAGTTTCAAATACAAGTCAATAGTTCAAAAATTCGGATCACCTCCTATTCTGCCCGGATAACATGTCCTAAAGTAATTTCTTCCTCAAACGACTCTAAATTGCCTTCCGTTTATCTCCCTTAGAGCTCTATTATTAAGTGATTAAAATCTTAAAATACAGTCGAACCTGTCTCAGTGGGAACCCAAGGGACCGGCAAATTTTTCCCAGTTATCCAGGTTTCCCACTTAGACATGTTCGACCGTAATTTCTTGCCTGGTGTGTGTAGTGGTCCAAACGATCGCCTGGTAATCAGGAGGGCGTGGGTTCAATCCCTCCATGATAATTTAACCTTCTTCAATGTTCAATCCCTTTATGTGTATGTACCTATGTATGTTGCAAATGCCGGGATGATTGACCATCAGTCCATTTTTCCTCAAACATCCTTTATAACTTGCAATTAAAAGTACCTACTTGCTTTCTTCACTTACCTCAAGTACACGACGGATTTTAAAATCGAAAACAGATTTGTGAATGTGATTTATGACCGCTTCGTTTTATTTATGTTAGGTTGAATTATTTTTTACATGAGAATCCTCAATTGTACGCTCTGCTCACTCAACACCCCGATGAACTCCAGCCACATAAATTCCTGTCCTGCATTAAAGTCCAGCAACAGCATCGTGGAAAAATATTGAGATGCTCGTGGGAGAATGACCTGATGGCCAAGTTCCCGACATTAAAAAACAAAAAAACAACAACAACAAGAGTTCCTGAAAAGTACTAACTGTACTCAAAAAGGGACAAAATGATTACTTGTGAGATTATTTTATAGAAAACAATAAACATTATTATCATTATTACCTCGGACTTCTTCTGGCTCCCGATAGGGGGCGTATCTCGATACTCGTAGATGTTGCTGACACTGCGCTGGTCCCGGTTGTCTATACCGCTGCTGCCGACACCATTCACTGAAGGCATGGTCAGCTCTGTGTCGTCACGTACGAATATGTCACCGCTGTAATAGTGATTCACCCTCCTGAAATACATACGTACGAGAAAAACATGATTTTGTGGAGAAAAATAATATGTAAAAACAATGAGAAAATGCATGCCTTTATTAGTTTATTACAATACATAGGTACACTTAGAAAAAGTCATTGATATTATTCATATAAGTGTACCAAGTTTCAAGTACAAGTCAATAGTTCAAAAATTCGGATCACCTCCTATTCTGCCCGGATAACATGTCCTATGTCCTAAAGTAATTTCTTCCTCAAACGACTCTAAATTGCCTTTTGTTTATCTCCCTTAGAGCTCTATTATTAAGTGATTAAAATCTTAAAATACAGTCGAACCTGTCTAAGTGGGAACCCAAGGGACCGGCAAATTTTTCACAGTTATCCAGGTTTCCCACTTAGACAGGTTCGACTGTAATTTCTTGCCTGGTGTGTGTAGTGGTCCAAACGATCGCCTGCTAATCAGGAGGGCGTGGGTTCAATCCCTCCATAATAAATTAACCGTCTTCAATGTTCAATCCCTTTATGTGTATGTACCTACGTATGTTGCAAATGTCGGGATGATTGACCATCAGTCCATTTTTCCTCAAACATCCTTTATAACTTGCAATTAAAAGTACCTACTTGCTTTCTTCACTTACCTCTTAGCTGTTTGCCACAGAATACAGAAGATAACCACAGCTGCTAGTAGCACCATACATAGGGTAGACACACTCCAAAACGCCACCTGAATCATGAGGTAAATAATTTTATTTAATAAACATCACCTATTTCTTATTTTAACTTCTATTTCTTTCTAATTATGTAGGTACATAATCAAATTAAACAAAGGCAATTCTACGCCTGCACCCTATATGGAAAATCATTTTCTCTTCTTCCTTGTTCCCTGCAAACGAAAATTTTACACCCACTCACATCAATATTATAACTATCGCCTATCTGACCATCGCGATCGCCCCAATGGTCACACATCCAGATATCAACCTCGTGTAACGTTGCTTCATTAACTATTGGGAACTGGCGTTTTCAACGTGATGTTACCGCTGACTAAAATATTACCCAAGAGATAAACCCAAGGCGCAAATCACACTAGTGAAACGCGTTTCATGAAACCCGTACATAGGAGCAGTGCACACTGGCGAAACCAAGTTTCATGAAACTCACTCTGCATTGACATATGAAACGTCTGTCACAAGTGTGCTTTGCGCCTAACAGTAATCTACGTGTTTAAAAAAGAAAAGTAATGGCCAGTCTAGTTAGCTTGGTTTGGTAGCGCGCATGACTTGTGAACGCTAGGCCGCGGATACAATTCCGACCCGGGGCCGATTTCATACCCAACAGATAAGGATTTTTCTCGGAACACGGCTAGCTTTCTCCTATCCTATCTTTCTCTCTTCGATTTCGGGACGATAAGACCCTCTTTTAGAAAAAGTACATAATAGAGAAATTCTCACCTGAATGGGTGTGCGCGGTTCCCACCAGTACTCTGTGAAGGGAGGATACGTAGGTGTGACCACACCCACCAGAGTGGGCATATACCAGGTCCAGAATGCGGACTCGGTTTGGCGGTAGTTCATTTGAATACTCGAATTGAATGTGGTGTTCAAGTTGAGATACTTGAGGGTGCCCATTGAGGCCTTCTCGAAATGAAGACCCAGGATTTGAGTGAACGTGGGGTCCCTGAAAAACACGAAGAGTAAAATTGACGAAACCAAAGAAAGAAAAAGAAAAACTCATCACAGGAAATTCGTAAAATGAAAAAAATAGAATGAAAGAAGTCTGGCTGGAGGACGCTAAACAGGGAGTAGTAGCCTGAATTTCCCTTGCTAAAGAAATAGCAAAGGTTGAGTGCGAAGGGCATCCACTCGTAAAATTTGTAGCCAACACCAAATTTCAGCCCAAAGCACCCCAGGGCTGATTGAGAGGATGACGAAAAACACCGATCCCGTCTGTACACAGGAAAAGGCGAAGAAAAAGAAGAAGATTGAGAGCATTATCATAAACGAAAGAATTTAGGTGCTCGGTCAACACAAGAACATCAAAATAATAGTTTTTTTTTTTTTAAAAAAAAAAGAGGTTTGACAGAGGGAACTGTAACTGCTATGGTCTTATCGTCCCGAAATCGAAGAGAGAAGGAAG
>NW_007378139.1:11089-20256 GCF_000475195.1 Diaphorina citri
ACCGCCCCGGGCGGGAATCGAACCCGCGGCCTAGCGCTTACAAGGCAGACGCACTACCAACTAAGCTAACTAGCCATAACAGGGTAAGGACGTGATACTCCAGCTCCAGTCTAGATGAGAATAATAGATTTTTGTTCTTAGAAGTTAGAAGCAACAGAAAAATATATGTTGGTACCTATTTTAATAAATTTTATTATTAAGTGTAAGACTGTAAGATTAATGGGAAAAAAATCATGAAAATAAGCACTCTAAAAACTGAAATGAAAGAAAAAAAACCTATGATAGGGACTCACTGAATCTATCAAAGTAGTGTACACTTGGACAACTACAGATAACCAAGTTAAAATATCTCAAAATTAATCTGAAACCATTCAATTCTTACCATGGGGGAATACACATTCAAATAGAGGCAGTCTTCATCCATGTCTCTTACACCTTTAGTAGGTCCTACCATTTCCACAGGCTGTGGACATGCAGGTCCAAAGTCCACTGCTTGAAGTAATTGCCAACCTTTGTGAGGTCTTGGGGGCTGTAAAAAATTAAAATACATAAGTAAAATTGGTGATGTAAAATAAAAGTATTTTTCCCTGCTAAGCCCAAAATTATCCAGTAAAAAATTTTGAGCTCAACTGTTTGCTACAGTTTGTTCTCAGTCAGATAGTACAATATTTAAAGGTTTTTAACACATTCCTTCAGATAAGTATATACTTGTAATAATAATATTTTTTATTTATTTATTTTTTTTTTAACTTTTACATAATTTTTCAATGATAAAAAACAAACTTGTAGTTCCACTGATGAAACCCATATTTCACTTACTTTGAATCTTCCTTCATTAACTGGTGGCATAGCATAAGGAATTCCCAGGAATACAGACACATTTCCCTGTACTTTCTCCACTGGATTGTATTCTGGACGGACGCTGTATTCAGGATGAGGATTATCATACAGATTCACTTTGAATCCTTGAATCTGTCCATATGGAGTCTTCACAAATAAATCCTTGTTAGAGTTGAGATTGAAAGAGTCAGGTCGGAGTTTTCCTTGAAGGTCAGTCCTCCATCCTCCCAACACTCCTGGTAGACCAAATGAACTTCCAGGTTGCCCAGGGGATAGAGATCTCTACAAAATCAAATTCAGTGTGACAGTGTGAATTAGCATTGCCAAGAATTTAGAACTTTGAGTAAGAATAATTGTTTAAATCTTGTTGATAGTCAGGAGGATAAAAGAAGAAGAAGAAGAAGAAGAAGAAGAAGAAGAAGAAAAAAATAGATAATTATGCTATAGCAGAAGTGAATCATACAACCTTGTAAGCACATATGATAGGTACCCAATGAATGAGTCATTTTACTCCTTTAAACATTGTATATCTAATATTGGGACCAATTGAAATGGTTGTCTATCTTCCACACCCTACCAATATGTGCTATTGAAACCAGGAAGATGTGGGTCTGTACATTCCATACAGGCATTTTTAACCTCATTTATTTGAGACTTTGAGCAAATAATAATCCACTACTCTTGCTGTGATAGAGTCAACACCTTTCTATCTTGGTCAGACAATGATACACTGAAGATTGAAAGCCACTAGGTTGGAGATTATAACAATGTAAAGCTCCCTATGATTGTATACTTACATCAGGCAGATTGAATGGGTTAAGCGGGTCATAATAGTTTCCTGAGCTTGGATTGTAATTTGGATTCAAAGCAGGATTATAGTTGGGGTTGAAAGCAGGATCAAAGTTTTGGCCAGGATAGGCAAAATTTGAGTCAACATTTCTGGGAGTGTCCGAGAATTTGGGGAATTTTTCTATTGGAATTGCTTGTCCATATCTTCTCGAGTTATGGACATAGGTTTTGTAATTTGGATCACCAGGTACGGGCAGTTGAATATCCCGAGGGTCAAATGGTTTCTGAGTAAAATAACACTTTGGTAACAATAGAATCAATGATAAGTATTTAAAAGACATAATAACAAATAATTAAACATTAATTAATATTTATAATTAATTCAATATTTCACTCACAAAACCACTTGTTACTTTTGTTTTTGTTGACAATTGACAAATGGAAACCAAACACAACAAAAAGTGTACACACCTACGTCGTTGCCAAATGTCAAAAAAAAAATCCCGCAGAGATCATTAAAAATTCCCATCCCTTTTTATCTATCAACCAATCAAAACGGACTATCTATCAACCAATCAAAACGTGAACAAAAGGATTTCATTGGATGATCAATTGTGATCAATCACATGAAAAAAATCGCATCTTATTTCAAGGGAAAATTTCCCTTTTGTGTGTTTTTTTCCTGACATCTTGGCAGCATCCACATTTTTCCCTTGTTTTTAAAAACCGGAATCATGACAATCAACGTAAACATCTACCAAGTCAGGATCTTAAATTCAAAAGACCTTTCTTTTCTTATCATTATCAGTATCAGCAGTCTGAGGAACCTTGAACTCTTCTCGTAAGTTTCAATTGATTACTGATAAGTATAAACAACAGCTCTTGATACTTGATTCCAGTGCATACCTGGTTTTCGCCCGATTTCCTGTTCAATACAAAATTGATTTCCGCATTTTTCCATAGTGAGTGTTTTTTGCTTTTTGTATCTTGAGAAGTGGGTTTAACGGATTAATTAAGAAATAAAAAATGGCTAAAAAAATAATAATAAAAAAAAAAAATAGATAATTATGCTATAGCAGAAGTGAATCATACAACCTTGTAAGCGCATACGATAGGTACCCAATGAATGAGTCATTTTACTCCTTTAAACATTGTATACCTATCTAATATTGGGACCAATTGAAATGGTTGCCTATCTTCCACACCCTACCAATATGTGCTATTGAAACCAGGAAGATGTAGGACTGTAAGTACATTCCATACAGGCATTTTTAACCTCATTTATTTGAGACTTTGAGCAAATAATACTCCACTACTCTTGCTGTGATAGAGTCAACACCTTTCTATCTTGGTCGTACAATGATAAACTGAAGATTGAAAGCTACTAGGTTGGAGATTATAAAAATGTAAAGCTCCCTATGATTGTATACTTACATCTGGCAGATTGAATGGGTTAAGCGGGTCATAATAGTTTCCTGAGCTTGGATTGTAATTTGGATTCAAAGCAGGATTATAGTTGGGGTTGATTAAGCATAAATGCTTGTCACAAATGTCGTTTCCCTCTTAATACACTACTCTAAAGTTTATGACTTGACTTGGACCCGAACCACCAACCTCCAGATCCAAAGTCCACCGCGCTAACCACTACACCACTGGGGTTCGTAACAACACTTACATTGATGTACTGTTCTCGGATGAACGTCACATTGGTGGGATCTGGCCAGTAGGTATAGATATATTTGATAGCCTGGTAAACGCCTTGTGTGTTCAGAGTGTAGTTGTATTGCAGTACCAACTCCTTCACTTTCTGGTCGAACGCCACAGAATCGATGATGTAGTAGGGCTTCAGAGATGCATTGTTGGCTGAAACGATAAAGCGGTGGTACTCTTAATTCAGGGTAAATTTTAATTTATTTATTTATTTAGAATCTTTTTTGGTCATAATTCAATGTAAAAAAATACAAGAAATCACAAAAAAAAGGGGCGAAATGATTACCAGGGGCAATCTCTACTATTTTACATCCACAACGAACCTAGTCATATTGGTATAATTATATCTTTTGTATATTGGTATAATTAAATCAATATCAAAGACTCTCCTGTCTGTCCTTTATGTTCCTTGAATGCCCCTATGAACTCCTCACACCTAAACTTCTGTCCTGCCTTGGAAACCAGCAATGATATTGTAGGGAAATATTGGGATGCGAGAGGAAAAATGGCCTAATGGTCAAAGATCCCGACATTTGCAACATACATACATATCTTTTGTGGCTTGATTAGATCTTTTGTGACTCTCCTTAATCCTAGTAGGTACTCACTTTTAGTCCTGATAAAAAAAAAGACGAGTGTTTCACTGTTTTTGTTATTTTGTAGGGTTATTATTCAGAAGCCACGACAGTGAAAAAGTAAGCTCCTTTTGTGTTTAACCTAAACCAAAAAACTTAATAACACTGGTCACTGCTTATTGAGGACAGCTCCTTTTTGTAGCAATTTTCCATTGATGTGACTTCTGAACAAGTATCTTTTGTAGTTATGAAACATCTTCTGTTTCAACATTAGGTACCTATTAAAAGTAAAAAAAACTCACTCCACAAAGGCGCTAAAGGTCGTCATAACTTACCCACAATATAGGCCGCCTCCTGTGTAGTGACCCCCGTCATATACGCCAGATCTCGACTGAAGCTCCCCATTCTAATGTACTCCTCAGTGGTGTAGTTGGTGAAGTACCAATCCTTCTGGTACCACCCATCGTGCCAATGATCCGCTGGCACTGTGAAGTTCAAATCCAGCACTGGGCCCCACGCAAACATGCCCACTTGTGGCTGAAATACAAAATATTACTACATATTAGGTTTAAGAATTTTTAGGATAAAAGTGATGTACAAGAAGTCTATATGGGAAATGTTTGTCAAGCTGGTTTGGGTCAAGCTCCTTGTAGACAAGCAGTAATCTTTGCTGGACTGCCTAAATCTACTGTTTGTACCACTGTAAATAAAGTTTGTGCTTCTGGTATGAAGGCTATAATGCTTGCATCTCAAACATTATCACTGGGACATCAAGATGTAATGGTTGCAGGTGGTATGGAGTCAATGTCTAATGTCCCGTTTTATTTAAACAGGGGAGAAACAAAGTATGGTGGTATGAATCTTATTGACGGTATTGTTTATGATGGATTATCTGATGTGTATAACAAAATACACATGGGCAACTGTGCAGAAAATACAGCCAAAAAATTCAACATCTCAAGAGATGAACAAGATGAATATGCTCTTTCCAGTTATAAAAAAAGTGCTGATGCATACAAGAATAATGTTTTCAGTTCACAAATTGTTCCTGTAAGTATTCCTCAAAGAAAAGGAAAGGCAGATATCATTGTCAATGAAGATGAAGAATACAAGAAAATCAACTTTGAGAAATTCAAATCACTGGCAACAGTATTTCAAAAAGAAAATGGTACTGTAACAGCAGGAAATGCTTCCACACTGAATGATGGTGCTGCTGCATGTGTGCTTATGACAGAAGAAGCAGTAAGGAAATTTAATGCCAAGCCACTTGCTAGGATTATAGCATACTTTGATGCTGCCACAGAACCAATTGATTTTCCCATAGCACCTGCATTTGCAATTCCGACCTTGCTCAAGAATGGTGGTGTAGCTAAACAAGATGTTGCTCTGTGGGAAATAAATGAAGCATTCAGTGTTGTTGTACTGGCTAATATTAAGAAATTAGACATTGATCCTAGTAAAGTTAATGTTCATGGTGGTGCTGTAAGCTTAGGCCATCCCATTGGCATGTCAGGTGCTAGAATTGTTATACATTTGTGCCATGCTTTGAAAAGTGGACAGAAGGGAGTTGCCTCTATTTGTAATGGTGGGGGTGGAGCATCATCCATTCTGATTGAAAAATTGTAATCACCATGCCATTTTTCACTTACTTAGGTATATTTTACAATACCATAACCCATAATATGTATTTATTTAAAAAAGAAGGGTTGATTAATATAATGAGAGTAAATAAATTTTGGAGAGGACACTTTGGTTTATCGATGGGGATAATTTTTATTTTATTATATTAAAGTAGGTACTATTTTCATAGGTACCAGTTACGTATTTATTTATAATAAATTATAGTATTTTATTTTTATACTTATTAAATTAAACTAAAAAAAAAAAGCCTTCACACTTTATTATTGAGTTTTCAGTTGATTTCCTTAGATCTATGAATGGAAGCCATAAATCAAGGTTTCCATTCATAGATCCATTGTTTTTTGTATAGGGAACATTTAGAGAAAAATATAAGATGAGTGCAAATGACAGTGATGATGAAGTGGCCTTGTCAGCAGACACCCTGAGAGCTCTCAATGAATTCCTAGCTGAAAAGAAAGAAAAAGAAGAGATGCTCCAAAGTGCAATGGACAATGATGAAGCTGTGAAAAAAATTAACATTGATGAGGACTGGGTAAGTTATTAAAAATAACTCTGTAGGCCTTATTTCATGAGAAAAGGATCAATAGCATAAGGAGAAGAAGGTTAGTTAATGCTATTGAATTTTTATTCCAATTTTTATGAGTTTTGAGAGACGTATGTAGGTACCTGTAACTCGGAAGTCTAATCGTCTTGAAAACAAAGAGAGAAGGAAGGATAGGAGAAAGCCAGGTTGGTAATCGAACCCGCGACCAAGGCTGACGTGCCACCTTCTAAACTAACTGGGCTTTGCATATTGAAGTGCTCCCAGTTTGCATATTGAAGTACTTCTATACCAGTTCTGTAATGATTAATAAAAGACATTTTATTTTTAATATCTTTCACAGCAACTCAGTCAGTTCTGGTACGATGAGAACACAACTCAAAGATTGTCAGAAGAAGTGGTGTGTAGAGCGGGAAAAGAAGGATCCATAGCTCTTATATCATGCCCCACACTATATCCCAAAATCAGAGAGCTGGCTCCCGATGCTAAAGGTAAAAAACTACCGAGACAATAGTTTTGAACGTGGTTGGTATTCGTGTTTGTGACCACCTGAGCAATCGCTTGTTGCAAAAATGGCTTCATTTAATGTAATTAAAATAGCATCTCGCAACTTTGCTTCGAAACCAGGAGATGTGTTTATTGTTAGTGGTAGTCGTACACCAATGGGATCATTCAGAAGTAGTTTAGTCTCTCTCTCAGCAACAAAGCTTGGTGCTGTAGCAATTGAATCAGCCATACAGAAAGCTAACATGGATAAAAGTGATGTACAAGAAGTCTATATGGGAAATGTTTGTCAAGCTGGTTTGGGTCAAGCTCCTTGTAGACAAGCAGTAATCTTTGCTGGACTGCCTAAATCTACTGTTTGTACCACTGTAAATAAAGTTTGTGCTTCTGGTATGAAGGCTATAATGCTTGCATCTCAAACATTATCACTGGGACATCAAGATGTAATGGTTGCAGGTGGTATGGAGTCAATGTCTAATGTCCCGTTTTATTTAAACAGGGGAGAAACAAAGTATGGTGGTATGAATCTTATTGACGGTATTGTTTATGATGGATTATCTGATGTGTATAACAAAATACACATGGGCAACTGTGCAGAAAATACAGCCAAAAAATTCAACATCTCAAGAGATGAACAAGATGAATATGCTCTTTCCAGTTATAAAAAAAGTGCTGATGCATACAAGAATAATGTTTTCAGTTCACAAATTGTTCCTGTAAGTATTCCTCAAAGAAAAGGAAAGGCAGATATCATTGTCAATGAAGATGAAGAATACAAGAAAATCAACTTTGAGAAATTCAAATCACTGGCAACAGTATTTCAAAAAGAAAATGGTACTGTAACAGCAGGAAATGCTTCCACACTGAATGATGGTGCTGCTGCATGTGTGCTTATGACAGAAGAAGCAGTAAGGAAATTTAATGCCAAGCCACTTGCTAGGATTATAGCATACTTTGATGCTGCCACAGAACCAATTGATTTTCCCATAGCACCTGCATTTGCAATTCCGACCTTGCTCAAGAATGGTGGTGTAGCTAAACAAGATGTTGCTCTAGAGTTTTAAGATTCCGATTAAGGGTGCGTTTATCTATTGTTGGGTAAAAGTCCTATACTTACAGGCTGTTCAACCCAAAAGTGCCCCCATAGGAAATCAACCCGAAAAATCAATATTTTGCCCCATAAAAGTCCCCAGTACACTTTCCAGGTCCACTGAGGATTCTTTCTTATGTAAATTTTGACGAGAAATCGATTGGTGCCACTTTCATGATTGTATCGAACCCGTAACTTTTCAACTGTAAGTCCAATAGTGTTAGTTGCACTATTCGGTTCGGTTTTAAAAATCACATAGAATTGACCATTTACATGCTTACTTGTCAATAGTCCTGTTACCTACATTAAAACGAGTTAACCTGTGCTCATAAAGTCGAATCGCGAAGTCTAAATCTAAAGCAACGCCTGTTATTTAGAAATCAAGGCAGGCGCGCTACCCTCCGAGCTAATCAGGCTTGCTTTTCTCTTTGTTTGAAAGCCAACTATTCCGAACACGTACCTTATCTTAAGGATAAAGTTCGTCCAGGGCGGCAATCGAACCCGCGACCAAGGCTGACGTGCCACCTTCTAAACTAACTGGGCTTTGCATATTGAAGTGCTCCCAGTTTGCATATTGAAGTACTTCTATACCAGTGCTAACTGGGTCGTGTGTGCTGACTGGGTAATAAAAGACATTTTGTTTTTAATATCTTTCACAGCAACTCAGTCAGTTCTGGTACGATGAGAACACAACTCAAAGATTGTCAGAAGAAGCGGTGTGTAGAGCTGGAAAAGAAGGGTCCATAGCTCTTATATCATGCCCCACACTATATCCCAAAATCAGAGAGCTGGCTCCCGATGCTAAAGGTAAAAAACTACCGAGACAATAGTTTTGAACGTGGTTGGTATTCGTGTTTGTGACCACCTGAGCAATCGCTTGTTGCTGGATTTTCCCGGCCCCACACAGGCTGGGTAAAGTTAACTTGAGTAGACGGTTAGCTTGTCGTTGAAACTAAAACCCCTGACACTAAAAAAAAAAAAAAAAATCAGCAGGTATAAGGGACGTGTTTTTCCAAGAGGTTTGATAGGGGGAACTATAACTGCACTTCCCTAACATGTTAGGGTCTTATCGTCCCAAAATTGAAGAGAGAAGGAAGACAAGATAGGAGAAAGCCAGCCTTTCTGAGAACGAACCCTATCCTTTCACGATGAAATCCGCCCCGGGCAGAAATCGAACCCACGGCCTAGCGCTCACAAGGCAAACGCTCTACCCACCAAGCTAACTAGCCTGGATAAGTGATGTTAAACTTCTTGAAAAATAACCTTTTGTCTGCGTTTTTCTGTTCTCAGTGACACTGTTCGAATATGACACCAGGTTCAAAATATACGGCTCGGATTTTGTATTCTACGACTACAAAGCCCCCCTAGACGTTCCACGGGAGTTGTCCGCTCATTATGATCTGGTTGTTCTCGATCCACCATTCCTATCTGACGAGTGTCTTACTAAGGCGGCTGTAACGGCCAAGTTTCTAGCCAA
>NW_007378139.1:20558-38653 GCF_000475195.1 Diaphorina citri
GGTACTCGGGACGAGTCGGGTTAAAATGTATGAAATTTTCCTACACGTACATAAATTGTGCCTTTTGAAAAAAGTGAGGTATTATTTGTCTTCCATCCCAATTTCCTTTTTTTTATTATTATTTTTTTAGGGATGTTCCTAAAAAACAAGGTGCGCTAGTGTTGTATTTTTTCTTCCAAGATGGCGCCTCCCTCCCACAAAAAGAAAATCTTTGAATCTATGATAGGTAACTCACCATAAAACTGTAAACATTTCATTTAACTAATAAAAATGAACAATATCCTCACTAGGAACCGAGATTCTGAGTTTGATCCCCGAAACCATTATTTTTTCTAAATATTCATGTGTATTAGTGTATAACGCTATAACGTAAGGAAGAATTTCCCTCTCAAGATGAAACTAGTCACAATCTCTCACTCGACATTCTATCGTCTTCAATGTTTAAATGCATATTTTGTGTTTTTACTTTCCGTATCCTATATACGAGGAACCGAGATTCTGAGTTTGATCCCCGAAACCATTATTTTTTCTAAATATTCATGTGTATAACGCTATAACGTAAGGAAGAATTTCCCTCTCAAGATAAAACTAGTCACAATCTCTCACTCGACATTCTATCGTCTTCAATGTTTAAATGCATATTTTGTGTTTTTACTTTCCGTATCCTATATACGAAGGAAAGTAATGTATTCTTTTAGTTCGCTATAAGCAAATACCTATTATGTACTTGGGTACTTTCCTATTAGCTTGTCAAATTTCAAGTTTGAGAGCTTTAACCTTGTAAGCCTACCTCAATAGTTTCCTACTTTCTGAGTAGTTCTAGGTACTCGGGACGAGTCGGGTTAAAATGTATGAAATTTTCCTACACGTACATAAATTGTGCCTTTTGAAAAAAGTGAGGTATTATTGATTGACCATTTACATGCTTACTTGTCAATAGTTCTGTTACCTACATTAAAACGAGTTAACCTGTGCTCATAAAGTCGAATCGCGAAGTCTAAATCTAAAGCAACGCCTGTTATTTAGAAATTCAATGCAACAAGCAGTACTAAAAAAAAAGATTCGACCCTGTGACCACTGCCGAACCATAAAAATCTGAAGTGGCCATAGTTTCGGAACCGCTTCAGAACATATGGGGCTTAAACCTCAAAATTTAGTGTCACAATCACAATCGAAATAGACTGTAAAATTTGGGCTTTCAGCCCCTTATGTTTGAAGCGGTTTTGAAACTATGAGTCTGAAGTGGCCATAGTTTCGGAACCGCTTCAGAACATAAGGGGCTTAAACCCCAAAATTTAATGTCACAATCGAAATAGACAGTAAAATTTGGGCTTTCAGCCCCTTATGTTCTGAAGCGGTTCCGAAACTATGGCCACTAGGTAGTAAAAATTTTAAATTCTCAAATTTGAGTCGCATACTCGTACACATCCACATTTTTCTCTTGTTTTTGTTTTTAAAAACCGGAATCATTGACAATCAACGTAAACATCTACCAAGTCAGGATCTTAAATTCAAAAGACCTTTCTTTTCTTATCAGCAGTCTGAGGAACCTTGAACTCTCGTAAGTTTCAATTGATTACTGCTAAGTTTAAACAACAGCTCTTGATACTTGATTCCAGTGCATACCTGGTTTTCGCCCGATTTCCTGTTCAGTACAAAATTAGTTTCCGCATTTTTCCATAGTGAGTGTTTTTTGCTTTTTGTATCTTGAGAAGTGGGTTTAACGGATTAATTAAGAAATAAAAAATGGCTTCGTACATCTTAAACTTTCTCCATCAAGGTCCTGTGTTGCTTCTCTTTTCGATTTCGGGACGATGAAACTTTAGCAGCTACAGTTCCCTCTGTGAAACATCTTGAAAAATAAAACCTTAATAATAGATTACCATTATTCGTGTCTCTCACTGTTTCAGGGGAAATCATGCAGGATCTGGCTTTGAGACTTCTAGGTGTCAAAAAATGCAAATTCATACCTCGCCATAAAAACAATCTAGCAAATGATTTCGCCTGTTTTGTCAATTTCGATTCAGGCCTGTCTTGATACGAATCCTATGTTGAACATACCACATAAATGTTCACGAGCAAGACTTTCAGGTAAGAAATTCTCCAAAGATGTGATACCATGATACGATTTACATTTCCTCTTGGAAATTCAACATAGTCATCCAATACTTCCAATAGGAAAAATCCAATGAATCTCACAGGCTTAGACGAAATGTATTTCTTCCTTTACCATGTCCTGCTACATGTTATATTATCACTATCTACATAAGGAATGGAGTGCCATTTCCAATAATTAAGCTTAGCTAGAATGAAAAGAGGACCAATGTCAATAACAAAATAAATCATGTTATAACTTCTTTTTTACTTCAATCATTACTGATAAATATTTTTTTTTTTTTCTCAGGAGAATCAGCTAGATTGTGTACCACAATTTTTTATTCCGACTTCAAAAGAAGTATCCTCTCTCTCTCTCTTTCTCTCAAATAATAATACATAAATAACGCGTTAACACTAAACACCCTTTTAAAAGTTCTTTTCATTCCAAAGTACGTTTGTTTGATTTTGAGATTTTCAACGTCAGTTTGACAAACATGAGCATCAGATTCATGGTACACATTCAAACCGAATATCCTGTACAATAAATACGTAGGTATACTAAATATAAAAATTAATATTAATTTAATGTTATTAAATTATCAAGCTCGAATTAATATTGTTAATGAACAAAACTAACGTTACGTTACAACAAAAAAAAAAAAAGTTAACAAGAGTTCCCTAAATGCTAAGAATGAATCTTCACGTATTGTCCTCTAAACGCCCATTGCTCCTCTACTTACTATCACTATTCCTTATCATCGTAGTAAAAATCAAGGGGTTCCCTAGTGTGATGTTTTCTGGAGATGTTTCTTTTTTTATGCACAAATGTTTTATTAATAAAGTCTACTTATATATATAAAACACAAAAAAAAGAGGAAGGTGTTTGAGAAGAAGAAGAAGAAGAAGAAGAAGAAGAAGAAGAAGAAGAAGAAGAGGAAGAAGAGTAATATCTTCTTAAGTAATAATTATATCAAAAATAAAGTTGACTTACTTACAATATTACAAAGCAATTCTAGAAGTATGAACACTACGTCGCGGGTTCGATTCCCGGCCGGGACGAACTTTATCCGAAATAGATAAGTTTCGGTCTCGGAACGCCTGGTTTTCTCCTCTCGGCTATCCTGTTCTCCTTTGCTTTCGGGACGCAAAGACCTCTGTAAAGTTACAATTTACACAGTTCCTCTACCAAACCTCTTGAAGAAGAAGAAGAAGAAGAAGAAAAAAAAAACATTCATTACTCGTAAATAAATAATCAATTAATCACAATGCCTTAATCATAATAAATAATTAATTAATCATAATGAACTTGGAAGATGGAGCAGGGGTTCCCTAGTGTGATGTTTTCTGGAGATGTTTCTTTTTTTATGCACAAATGTTTTATTAATAAAGTTCCCTAGTGTGATGTTTTCTGGAGATGTTTCTTTTTTGATGCACAAATGTTTTATTAATAAAGTCTACTTATATATAATAATGATGATGCTAATACCTAAAAAAATTAATCATAATGCTATTTTCTTCGCCAGGTCACGGGGATTATCGGGAAATAGAGGAGCGCGACATCTTTCGAGTTCTCCAGCGCTCTCCCAATGTCCTCCTCCATTTCTTCACGCACGAGTCTGAACATAGCAAAGTTCTCGACTCGCATCTAACCTTGCTCGCACAGAAACATTTGGAGTGCCGGTTTGATATAATGATGATGCTAATACCTAAAAAAAATAATCATAATGCTATTTTCTTCGCCAGGTCACGGCGATTATCGGGAAATAGAGGAGCGCGACATCTTTCGAGTTCTCCAGCGCTCTCCCAATGTCCTGCTTCATTTCTTCACGCACGAGTCTGAACATAGCAAAGTTCTCGACTCGCATCTAACCTTGCTCGCACAGAAACATTTGGAGTGCCGGTTTGTCAAGATAGACGCGGAGAAGAGTCCGTATTTCTGCGGACGATGTCACGTGAAGGTTATACCGACCCCCATGAGGTTGGATGTGCGACATTTACGCCCCAGGTAGCGACACATGTCACGTGTGGAATAATGCTGCGTGCCATTCACGTACATGATGGGGAGCTTGAATCGGGGTCCGTGGTCTGAAAGGGTTAAAGAAGGGACCGAATTATTTGGTAGGTACTCGGGACGAGTCGGGTTAAAATGTATGAAATTTTCCTACACGTACATAAATTGTGCCTTTTGAAAAAAGTGAGGTATTATTCCTTTATTTCTAAATTTCCACCAAATGGAGTTCGAATGATTAAACCATCAATATTATTCCCTATTCTTTTCCTAATAAAAATGATGGCGTCCACTAAAATCTAATTGAAAATAGGTTCTTACATCACCCCTACAAATTATCTGCCCTGACTCATTACGACACATACGGTGAATCATAGATTAAAATAGAGAGCACATAAAAAAAGGCAATTACCTAATATAAATTATATATATAAAAAGGAAAATTTGTTCTAAAAATATTGATCCTACACTGAAAAGTTTTCGTAAAAATTGATCTTTGATCTCGCTCTATCTAGTTCTTCTCATTTTAATGAAAAGATATTCAAGTTTTCACATTGTTTCCAAAAGGACTTTGTCGGGCTAGGAAACTCTTCAGCGTAGAAATATGACTAGGTAAAATACTTCGTGTGAAATTAAGTACGTATACTATGATCTATGAGTTTTTATAGATTTTTTTTTTTTTTTTTTTTTAAAAAAATTAAACAACCTACACTTTAACTGTTACTAACTTTCTCGGTATAGCACCGACCTGTTTGATAGTTTGCTTGTGAACAATGGCGTGCTTATAGGTAAGGGCAGCAACTGTTACTAACTTTCTCGGTATAGCACCGACCTGATTGATAGTTTGCTTGTGAACAATGGCGTGCTTATAGGCAAGGGAAGACAGTAGAATCTGGGGTCCAAGTAACTTAGTATAATTTTGGGGTTTATTTTGTCTAATAGAGTCTAGTAAAATCGTTTGAACTAAGGTTTATTGAAATCAAAATAAAGGAGAAATAAAAAGACCCCCACTCTACCTATATTGGTGGATTTACGAGTATTTAAGAAGAGCCTCCTAAATAATTAATACCACGGAGAGTAATGGGTACCTACCTATGTTTAGTTGTTATGTTCTCTATGTATGCTCCTGAGGATTCACACTGGAGACCCGAATTTCATTCGCATTAAATATTCATTTTATTTTTCAAATTCCTCTTGACAGTGCACCAAACTTGGTTTCTTTTGTTATAGGTATTCAAATATCTTTTTAAATTTTCAATAAATTTGGGTAGAAATCTAACTCCTCAAGAGTCTTAACAATTCAAAATTAATATTTAACATATTTTAAATCTTCAATAATCCCTGTGAAGTGAAGTGGTGATAAAAATAATATTAGTGTTGTGACACAGTGACAGTGACCATCAAGTTACTTTGGATTACCAACATTTTCTTGGCCTGTGGGATTATCATCAGTTTCTATTCTACCCTTCTCTTCAGATGAACTGATATATTATTGAGGTAAGACTAGGACACTAGGATAGGTCTTTAATAGGTAATCCATTTTATCCAGGACTGAGAATTTTCTTCTCTTGGTCTAGTTCAAAATATCAACAAATAAATCTGCCCACATTAAGAAGTATTGACTACAGAACAGATGTAGGTATTGACTATAAGTTAGAACAAGTGGTTTTGAGATCATGGCTAAAGCTCAACATGGAAGATGGACCGTGTACATTGGACACAACCACAGAATGTGACAGAACTCATATTGATGGAAAAAAAGTCATCACTCAAATCTCTTGAGGCTCAGATATGAAGACAAGGTTTAAATTTAGACTTTAGAAGTCACAACAATAAAATCGCATATCCAACAGGCACAATACAAATTCCAAGTTTCAGACATGTACCTAGTTGTGTTGTGAAATGTGTACCTGAATATATATTTACTTCAGTGTCCTGTATCTACCTACCTGCTTACCTTGATAAGAGTTACCTACTGTGAAGTGAACATCTGCCAAGTGCAGAAAACAGAACCTGCATAAGGAAATGAAAACAATTAAACCTCTACCGGACACCCTGTGTTTTTCAATACAATTAAAAATGGGATCATCTAATAAATAAAAGGAAACGACAGGACACTCGTGCGTATGGAGCGATACATTCAGGTAGTCCACAGGTAGAAATATCTATGCATGAAGGTGACTTTTTTGAAGAGGTTTGACAGAGGGAACTGTAACTGCTATGGTCTTATCGTCCCGAAATCGAAGAGAGAAGGAAGACAGGATAGGAGAAAGCCAGCCGTTCCGAGGACGAACATTATACTTTCAGGATAAAATCCGCCCCGGGCGGGAATCGAACCCGCGGCCTAGCGCTTACAAGGCAGACGCACTACCAACTAAGCTAAATAGGCTGGCAAAAGAAAAACAAAAGCTAAGGAAAGTATTTGCGGAGCCTCCTAAAAATGTACATATTTGAATAAATTAAACCAACTTTGATTGATGTTTCTTTCTAACTTACAATAATTTATTTCTACTTGATTATCGTAAAATTAAATATTATGAACACAATAATATAATAGGTAATATTAAACTATTGATAATATAATAAACAAAATTAATTTTTGGACGGATATGGGGTTAAAAATGCACGTATTCCTTATCTCGAGTACACCTAAGTACGAGGGCAGTAATATGATTTAGGACATTTATTGATCGATTATTATTTATAATTATTATTGTTGTACATTTGGTAAAATTAACCTAATTTTATAAACTCAATTAAGGCCTCCAGTTGACAATGAAAGGTAAACTAAAACTAGCAATAGGCTGCCAGAGATAGTAACTCTGTATTTATATCTTTTAATTTAAAACAGAAACAACTACTTACTAACTAACTATAAAAATAAATTTGTGCACCATATTTTGTTGCTGTGCAATCAAAAAAGACCTAGGGTCTGATTTTTCAAGAAAAATAATTTAAAACATGAAATTTCGCTCTAATTTTAAGATAGATAAAAAAATATATATTATATATTATCTGACAATTCTACAAGCATACGGCAAATTTATAAAAATTGATATGTGGGTATAGGAGTAGTATTTACTGAGGAAATAAACAAGGTACAAACATACTGGGGTTTCATATGACCTCAGATAATAAAAAAATCTATCCTGCTGACCGAACTGTATGGAAACACAGTGGAGGCGAGGGTTATGAAAATGTAGAAAATTGCATAATTTTATACATAAAATAGTATATGAAAAAAGTGTGGACGGACAAAAAAAGCACAACTGTTTGGTTGTGAACGAATAAATAAATTATAACCATGTTTGTTTTTAAGGACTTTAGGTACTACTCCTAAAACATACATACGAATTTCCATCCATTAACCGTATCTGATTTATAATAATAATTTCATCATGAAGGTATTTTACGGGGGCGAAACTACATATATAACGAAATTGAGTTCTATCCAGAAAATATTAAAGCTATTTATAAGAAAAATCAGTACAAAATAATGGTATACAGTATAAATTAGACAATCTTATTGTGAGTAAACAATAAGACACAAAGCACTGCATCACTACATGAAAATTTTGTTCGGAGCTTATGCTAGTCTATGTCAAAAGGTTTGAAAAGTTTGAGATCAAAATGTGTAAAAAAAAAAAAAAAAAATACTGTCTAAAATTATTAATATAATAATACATTGCCCAGATAATCACCCATCCGGATACTAACCACGCGCAACGTTGCTTTACTTCAGTGATCCATGGGGAACTGGTGCATTCCATCGCCGCTGGCTCCAGGGACGAGTAAAAGCTTGGGATGGGTTTCACCAACCTTTTTTTTTTTACCCCTAACAGGCTGTTAGCCTGTTAAGCCCATGCAAATCAAATCGAACTTAACAGCCTGTTAGCTTAACAGGCCTTCTAGAGGCTGAAAAAATATTGGTAAAACCGACCATTGGTCTTGGTCAACAGTCAACACATGTTTCACCGCCGTTTTTATTTCGTAGCAATAAAACAACTGCTACGTTAGACACATCTGGTCTGTGTCATAGTATGCGTCTCATCAGATGGGCGAGAAGAGACACAATACTTCCCATTTAGGTGACGGGTCAACACGAGAACACCAGAAAGTAACCCGTTGAGTGCAAAATTTTTGTCGATGGTGGGATTTGACTTTGATTTTGATATTGTCAGTCTAGACCTGCCACACTCTACACCGTCGTCTGCGGCACACTGTCCGTATCTAGCGTATTACTTCGACTTTTGATTTTGATATTGTCAGTCTAGACCTGCCACACTCTACACCGTCGTCTGCGGCACACTGTCCGTATCTAGCGTATTACTTCGACTTCTTCCCTTCTTCAGACCTCCGGGCGACCGAGACAAGGAACCAATGGGATTCGAGCTCACCACACTCGTGCTGTCTTTCAGCGAGCTTGCACTCCCGCTCCCAGTCCGAAGACTCGGGTTCGATGCGCTCATTTTCCCTTTGACCTGGAAAATAAATAATGAAATATGATTATGACTAGAAAACGAGAAATAAAATTATAAATAACAAAAAGAGAAAACAAACATTATAACAAGAAGAGAGAAAATGAAGAAGACGTAAGTAACAATTTAACAAGAGAATGCAAGAAAGACAAATATTTACAAAATACCCATCTAACAACAAGAGTTCCGAATTTTCCGCTCTGCTCACTCAACACCCCGATGAACTCCAGTCACCTAAATTCCTGTCCTGCATTAAAGTCCAGCAACAGCATCGTGGTAAAATATTGGGATGCTCGTGGGAGAATAACCTAATGGCCAAGTTCCCGACATTAAAAAAAAAACACCACCAACAACAAGAGTTCCTGAAAAGTACTAATTGTACTCAAAAAGGGACAAAATGATTACTTGTGAGATTATTTTATAGAAAACAATAAACATTATTACCTCGGACTTCTTCTGGCTCCCGATAGGGGGCGTATCTCGATACTCGTAGATGTTGCTGACACTACGCTGGTCCCGGTTGTCTATACCGCTGCTGGCGACACCATTCACTGAAGGCATGGTCAGCTCTGTGTCGTCACGTACGAATATGTCACCGCTGTAATAGTGATTCACCCTCCTGAAATAGTCTGTCCTTTATGTTCCTTGAATGCCCCTATGAACTCCTCACACCTAAACTTCTGTCCTGCCTTGGAAACCAGCAATGATATTGTAGGGAAATATTGGGATGCGAGAGGAAAAATGGCCTAATGGTCAAAGATCCCGACATTTGCAACATACATACATATCTTTTGTGGCTTGATTAGATCTTTTGTGACTCTCCTTAATCCTAGTAGGTACTCACTTTTAGTCCTGATAAAAAAAAAGACGAGTGTTTCACTGTTTTTGTTATTTTGTAGGGTTATTATTCAGAAGCCACGACAGTGAAAAAGTAAGCTCCTTTTGTGTTTAACCTAAACCAAAAAACTTAATAACACTGGTCACTGCTTATTGAGGACAGCTCCTTTTTGTAGCAATTTTCCATTGATGTGACTTCTGAACAAGTATCTTTTGTAGTTATGAAACATCTTCTGTTTCAACATTAGGTACCTATTAAAAGTAAAAAAAACTCACTCCACAAAGGCGCTAAAGGTCGTCATAACTTACCCACAATATAGGCCGCCTCCTGTGTAGTGACCCCCGTCATATACGCCAGATCTCGACTGAAGCTCCCCATTCTAATGTACTCCTCAGTGGTGTAGTTGGTGAAGTACCAATCCTTCTGGTACCACCCATCGTGCCAATGATCCGCTGGCACTGTGAAGTTCAAATCCAGCACTGGGCCCCACGCAAACATGCCCACTTGTGGCTGAAATACAAAATATTACTACATATTAGGTTTAAGAATTTTTACGTTTATTTTTAATAAATGATTACATTACATCTCGTAACTTCTAAGACATTTATATGATTGCTGTAAGTACCGATAATTAAGGACTAATTCAGGGGCACAATTTACCTTGTTTTTTCCCCCTACTTAGAGGTTTGATAGAGGAAACTGCAACTACTGAGGTCTTATCGTCCCGAAATCGAAGAATGAAATAAAAATAAAAAAATCCGATAAAAGGTTTAAGAATTTTCACGTTTATTTTTAATAAATTATTACATTACATCTCGTAACTTCTAAGACATTTATATGATTGCTGTAAGTACCGATAAATAAGGACTTATTCAGGGGCACAATTTACCTTGTTTTTTCCCCCTAGAGGTTTGATAGAGGAAACTGCAACTACTGAGGTCTTATCGTCCCGAAATCGAAGAATGAAATAAAAATAAAAAAATCCGATAAAAATTAGCCAATCACCGAGAGTTAAACTTGTGACCCTGGAACCTTAAAACTTACTCGAAAATTAGCGTTGCCCAATTCCAGACTGCTTCTGCCTCGTTTCAAACAGTCGACGATTTTCCACGACGATTCAAAACTGCAGCCCAAATGTTGAGCAAACAGGCGACTCGTGTTCTGTACTCGCCACCTGTCTTGAATCAATGCCCAGTCTGCTGTGGCTGAGCCGCTCTGAAAGTACGCAATAGACCATAACTATTAATATGGGGTACTTTTTATTACACAATATTCGGTCATAAGCATGGGGTACGTTTTGGAGCTATTTAAAAGGTCACAAATACATAGCATGCTAATGAACTAGTAAAGTAGCCCCATTAAAGATACCTAGGATTGGAAAAAAGTTTGATAGAGGGAACTATCTTCTTCTTTTTCTTCGCCTTTTCCCGTGTACAGACGGGATCGGCGTTTTTCGTCAGCCTCTCAAGTTTGATAGAGGGAACTATCTTCTTCTTTTTCTTCGCCTTTTCCCGTGTACAGACGGGATCGGCGTTTTTCGTCAGCCTCTCAATCAGCTCTAACTAGGGTGATTGCTTTGGGCTGACATTTGATTTTGGCTACAAATTTTACGAGTGGATGCCCTTCGCACTCAATCTTTGCTATTTCTTTAGCAAGGGAAATTCAGGCTGGAATGCTCCCTGTTTAAAGTCCCCCGCCAGACAAAGCTGGTCTACTCCCTGTTTAACGTCCCCCAGCCAGACAAGCCTTTCACTCAAGTATTAAATGCCGAAAACCCTAGAAACTATTTCGTGTTAATATAGGCCGGGTGGCGCATTTAACTCTTGATGTTCGGGCGCCTTCTAGTACGCTTGATTCTTACCTGAGCTATCACTCGTCTCACGAGGTTTCGTGTTCTAGGATTAACCCTAGAAACCATTTCGTGTTAATATAGGCCGGGTGGCGCTTTTAACTCTTGATGTTCGGGCGCCTTCTAGTACGCTTGATTCTTACCTGAGCTATCACTCGTCTCACGAGGTTTCGTGTTCTAGGATTAACCATTAGAAGTCCCGCTGAGGCTGCCCCAGCACCCGGCCCAAACAGGGTAATACTATTCGGGTCCCCGTTGAAATGTTCTATATTGCCGTGTATCCACTGTAGTGCCATAGCTTGATCTAGAATACCATAATTCCCAGGCGAGTTGTGATCGCCTGTACTTAGAAACCCTGAAATAAATAAAATAAAAATAGTTCTTAACTTGGTAAGGATCAAAGTGTATGTAACTTGGCATTGTTATTAACTTGGTATGGACCAAAGTGGGTTCTTCTTCTTTCACATGCTTACTTGCTTAGGTACAAAACGAAAAAAAAACTTGGTATGCTACAGTGGTAATGTATACTACAGTATACTTGCTTTTCATGCAGAGAGTTTTGGGTTTGATTCCCACGACCAACAAAAATTGGAATGGATATTTCACATTCATGTTTTCAAACAGGTTTTCTATATGACTGCAACAAAATACCTATTGGGGAGACTATGTACCTCCTTGTCCATCTCAAGGTGTGTACATCAATTGACAAATGTAGACCTCAATCAATGTCAATCAACCGAGAGTTTGGGTGTGTTTCAGGCAATGTTGATTGACATAATGAGATGATAATATTCTCACCTAATGCTCCCAATCGGTAGTTGATAGTGACCACCACAACTTCATAGAATCCTGCCATCATATGTCCAGGGAAAAGATTGGATGCCCCATGACTGAAGTCTCCACCATGAATATAAACCATAACAGGGTAAGGACGTTAGTCGAAATGCTTCCACAGTTGTGTTCATCACATACATGAATACAGGAACGTTCTTCTCGACCAGAAGTTTGACTATGTTGTCCACAGGAGCGCGGTATAGGAAATCCGACAACATCTGAGCAGTCGAAATGCTTCCACAGTTGTGTTCATCACGTACATGAATACAGGAACGTTCTTCTCGACCAGAAGTTTGACTATGTTGTCCACAGGAGCGCGGTATAGGAAATCCGACAACATCTGAGGACATTGAGAATGAAAATTGAATTTTTAGAGTGATTTTGAAACGATAGGACCTCCGTTATCAGTTCCCTCTTAACATTAACATTGCGTGCTGCTGGCTTTTTCAGGCCCTACTTGGGCGGGGTGAGGTCAATGGGAGTAGACGGGTAAAACCAAGTCACTAAAGCCTCAGAAGTTGTATAGTGGACGTTAAATCCCTTAAAAAAAAAAAAAAAAAAAAAAAAAAAAACAAAAAAACACTGTTTCAGGGGAAATCATGCAGAATCTGGCTTTGAGACTTCTAGGTGTCAAAAAATGCAAATTCATACCTCGCCATAAAAACAATCTAGCAAATGATTTCGCCTGTTTTGTCCTTCACACTTTATTATTGAGTTTTCAGTTGATTTCCTTAGATCTATGAATGGAAGCCATAAATCAAGGTTTCCATTCATAGATCCATTGTTTTTTGTATAGGGAACATTTAGAGAAAAATATAAGATGAGTGCAAATGACAGTGATGATGAAGTGGCCTTGTCAGCAGACACCCTGAGAGCTCTCAATGAATTCCTAGCTGAAAAGAAAGAAAAAGAAGAGATGCTCCAAAGTGCAATGGACAATGATGAAGCTGTGAAAAAAATTAACATTGATGAGGACTGGGTAAGTTATTAAAAATAACTCTGTAGGCCTTATTTCATGAGAAAAGGATCAATAGCATAAGGAGAAGAAGGTTAGTTAATGCTATTGAATTTTTATTCCAATTTTTATGAGTTTTGAGAGACGTATGTAGGTACCTGTAACTCGGAAGTCTAATCGTCTTGAAAACAAAGAGAGAAGGAAGGATAGGAGAAAGCCAGGTTGGTAATCGAACCCGCGACCAAGGCTGACGTGCCACCTTCTAAACTAACTGGGCTTTGCATATTGAAGTGCTCCCAGTTTGCATATTGAAGTACTTCTATACCAGTTCTGTAATGATTAATAAAAGACATTTTATTTTTAATATCTTTCACAGCAACTCAGTCAGTTCTGGTACGATGAGAACACAACTCAAAGATTGTCAGAAGAAGTGGTGTGTAGAGCGGGAAAAGAAGGATCCATAGCTCTTATATCATGCCCCACACTATATCCCAAAATCAGAGAGCTGGCTCCCGATGCTAAAGGTAAAAAACTACCGAGACAATGGGTTCGAAGACTTAAATATAAACCTTAAAATGAGGACAAAATACAATTTGACATCTGCATTTAGTTATTATACACTACAATAATCTACCTCATTCAATGGTAACAGTCCAATTTTACTTCAGAAAATAAACAACCTGGTAACTCACATGTTCCTGAGGAAACATAAAATATTTCAACATCTATAAAATTAACATGCATAATGTCATTTCAAGGCTATAGCATTAGGGCTGATTATAGTTTCGACAGTAAAACTGGAGTGAGAAAACACTCAAGATAAGTGGTGGCACACGCATCGTATTTTCGTTATTACACAGAGAAACCTGGACACTACTATCCTTGAAGTAAAGAGGTCTCACCAATATGATGTGAAGTAATCAGTCCTAAGTCCTAAGTGATGTTCTTCTAATTTAATAATTTTCATTATTCGTCCTGTTTGAACGTTCTTCAAACGATTTACTCTCATTATATTATCACTGTCATTCTCTCACACGCTTAAATCTCCTGCTAAAACCTTGATAAGATAAATCGGCGGGGAGTTAAACTCTAGGAAGGTAAAAAGTTAAAACTAACACTACAGATCTCAGTACAATTGTTTAGGCCAAAAATATAAATCATGTTAACAAAAATCATTAACACTAAACAAATAGTTCAACAAACTTTTTTTCTTTTTAAACTATAAGAAAAATCCCTAAACGTCTTTTTATAAAATAAGAATAAGAACTAAAGTAACATAGCAATAAAATCACATTTTGTTCTTTTCACAAAAGCTATCCTGTAATCCTGCTTAACATTCTGCATCACAATGGAATTCAAGTTTCTGGACCAAAAGTGGTCGAATAATTTGGCACATTAGACGATCAAGGATCCAAAGTCATATGTTGCTCTGTTCAATGAAATGAGTATTTGAAAAGAGGATAGGAGACAACCTCTAAGTGAGATCTGCAACTGAGAATTCTTACTGATTTAATAAATATTTAGCTAAACTAGTTTTTATTTTTATTTATTTATTTATTTATTTATTGTTTCTTCTTGTGACATGTGACTACAAATTTAATCAGCAAGATATGACTTGGAGTTCCTAGCTTGCAATGACAATCTTACTTGAACTTTTTTTAAGCTAAATCCCCTTTAGGGATGAGCTATATTATTTTTTTGATAATGTCTTTTTATTTTTTAGCCCAAGAATTTTATTTATATCTACATTGTCTACTTCTAAAATATTCGTGTGCGTAGAAAATTCCTTGTGCCATTTTGTATAAATGCAAAAGTCGGTAAATTGAAACGAAATCTCTCTATCCTAAGATTCCTAAGGCACATCCTTACGTTTCTGAATCGTACGATAGGTTGTGTAAAACACCAGCCTGTAAGGCCGGGTACACAAAGTGACTTTAAACTCCGTTTAAATTTAAATGTCGGTTTAAGCAATCTGATTGGCATTTTTTTTTTTTTTTTTTTTTTTTTTTTTTTTTAAAAAAAGAAGGAAAACAACACTCTCGGTTTAAGCAATCTGATTGGCATTTTTTTTTTTTTTTTTTAAAAATGAGAGGGAAACCTAAGCCGAGTTTAAACTCACTTTGAAGCCTCGGGGGTAAAACGAACGTTCAGAACTACGAGCTGAGTGTGAGATTACACCTCTGTTCAGTAATGGGTTTCCACAGGCGAAGTAGCTGCTCCGGGGTGTACCTATGAACCACTATGTACCAGGAGGCGTTGCAAATGTCAAAGTAGTGCATTCGATTGGAGACACCCAGTAGATATCGGGGCTTAATCCCGGCAGCTTTGGCACAGATACCTAGGAAGAGATGAAAAAAAGATTAGAGATGTTATTTCTTTTGTTTTGCATTCGGGATTAGAACATAGAGTCATAGACATATAGACTGGGATGGAATGGTAGAGATTACCTAAGACAATATTTTTGCCCTTTGCTTCCAGTGTTCAGACGGGGTCGGCCTTTTCCGTCAGCCTCTCAATCAGCCCTAGCTTGGGTGATTGTTTAGGGCTGACATTTGTTTTGCCTACAAAAATTTTACGAGTGTATGCCCTACGCGCTCAACCTTTGCTACTTCTTTAGCAGAGGGAAATTTCAGGCTGGTATCCTCCCTCTTTAAAACCCCCGAGCCAGACTAAGTCACGCGACTCCAGTGTGAGAGGTTTGTTTAATTTTCATAGGTTTGAATTATCAGGTAACATCGCTACCTACTAAAAGTCGCGCGACGGTGCTTCCAATGTGTGGCAGACCCAAGTTCCAATAGATTATTATTATTATTTACTTAAGTGTGCTAACATTGAAGTTTCAAAAGTTACCTGTTATAAACACATCTTCATGATGAAGCAGAGGTAATTGTAATGACACATTGTACAGGGCGCGAGCAACTTTGAATGACATAATATAGGCAATGCCAGACAGATAGTCAGGATATACATCCCCGCTGAACATGTACTCCGGAGTATACCTGCAAATATAAACTCAATTACCATAGGTAGGTATGGTACCTATATATTTTTTTTTTTTTAGCCCTAATGGGAAGGACCATCTAATTATCGTTTATCTGACTACTTTTTTCGAGGCAAAAAATATAACATTAGAAAATTTATTGTAAACAACAAACATACGTCGGAATCTTCAAATCGTTTCTGAGATACTTTCCCGATTTCTATCATCAAAAACACGTGCCTATCTAAGATAATCTATCTAAAATTCTAAATAATTATCATTTATTATTTTCGGTGAAGCTGAAATGTTAGAGATGGAGATGAGATTTTTTCTGTAGATATCACAGGGTTACTACAAGGAGCCTCTTTGCTAATAAAATTCTAACAACTCTACAATCTTTTTTAAAAATCTGGTAATGCTACCCTATAAGCCTACTTTAGGCAAGGAATCTATCATTAGAAGGACACAACACACATTTCTTAATTATAAAATGGAAGAAAAATATACATAATTATTCATCCATCAAATGATGGTAGTCCCTCTGCTTGAGGCAGATGCACGGGGAAGAATGACCTAATGGCCAAGTTCCCAACATTTGCAAACAACAACAACACACCCTAAACATTTCCCCTTGAAATCCTTCCGAATATTGATCATGAGGGGAAGGGAATACTCTTACCATTTCTCAGTGGGAGTCCGAATGACTCGACCTTTCCTAATCAGGAACCCAGCCAGTACGACTTTCTCCCGCTTAAACTTGGGACTCGTCAGAATGGAGTAGAGTTTGTGCACATTGAAGTAAATGTCATCATCGGTTTTGGCTATGTACTGCGCATGCGTACACCGGTGTGTAATAAACTTGAGCATCATGATGCTGGCAATGGTCAGGTTATTGTAGGAGTCCACGAAATCTTCCTGCACCAAGTCTTGATAATTGGCTTGCTCTTCGTCTACTAATTCCTGGAAATGATGGAGAAAGTATAAATTTGTTTAAATCTTACACATTACGAGACAATAAAAGATCGAAGAACACGGGAAGACAGGATGATAAAAGGAAAAAGAGGCATGCCTACAGAGACCACTAAGAATGTATTTGATTTTTGAGAGTCAAGTATTTTTATTTTTATTAATAAAATACTTCGTCTAAGATCTTTCCAGAGGGCAAAGTGCTCATGATGCTCGAGCAATTGCCTCTTTGGATGGTCAGAAGAAATATTCTAAACCAAGTACTGACGCGAGCGAGGATCACCACAAACGCGATGTAGGGTGGCTCCAACCTATTGTACCACTTAATTTGATCACTTACCACCAAGGTTTGATTCTCGGTCCTCCCAATGAAGAAAATGACCGCCGTCTGCGAGGGCAATTCCTTAGCCCAAGTCTCGCGGACCGCCCTCCGCATGCTGAAATTACCAACCGCGGAGGATACCACTATGAGGAGTGTGAGGGGGGTGGGAGGACAAACCAAGGCGCCACACATGAGGACAGTCTCCGTTTGGGGACGAACGTACAGGGAAGTGTTACGCGACTTGCTCAACTCCCAGCCTTTCACATCTGAGGAACAAGTGGAAAAAAAAATGTTTTAATTATTATTTTTAAAAGGTCTGATAGAGAAAACTGTAACTCCTAAGGTCTTATGGTCCCGAAATTGAAGAGAGAAGGGAAATAGGATAGGAGAAAGCCAGCCGTTCCGATGGAAGCTGTCTACAAAATTTGAGCGACCTGTTGCTAAAGGTAAAGTCGTGAGCTTTTTCCCTGTATAGCCCTAAATAGTGGAACTTTGGTCCGGAATAACGACCGAACCGTACCTTCTAAAAACAGGGCTTAAATATATGTTTGATCTACATAATTTATCGAATCTCTGTGCCAAGAAAAAAAAAACTATAAAGTTGCTACACTTACGTAGAGAGCGCGGATACATGCCTGGTTGATGTTGAGCTATGGGAAGGTAGAGGAGATAGATGAAGGTAATACTGATGAGGGTGCCCAGGAGAAATTTCGAATAGGTTGGTACCAGGGTCATCTGAAACAGAATACAATATGCCTTGTTTGTCTT
>NW_007378139.1:38709-118693 GCF_000475195.1 Diaphorina citri
AATTTCATTTGTTAATTATAGAACATATCAAACATAACAGAAATTATTATTTATTTAATAATGACATGAAAAATAAAAAAAAAAATAAAAATTTTTTTTTTTTTTTTTTTTTTTTTGAATAGGTTTGACAGAGGGAACTGTAAGTAACTGCTCTGGTCTTATCGTCCCGAAATCGAAGAGAGAAGGAAGACAGGATAGGAGAAAGCCAGCTGTTCCGAGAACGAACATTATCCAATCAGGATAAAATCCGCTCCGGGCGGGAATCGAACCCGCGGCCTAGCGCTTACAAGGCAGACGCACTACCAAGTAAGCTAACTAGGCTGGCTAAATATTTTTTTATAATACTCCCTAAGATTACAAAATCTTCTTGGGAGTTAAAGCTCAACAGTGCACTGCCTGCAACGAAATACCTGTTTATTAAACGAGAATCTTCCGCCGGACCAATTTGCCAACTACTTATTATTCTGTATGCAAGCACAACATAGGTATAGGTACTTTGTTTCCATAGCAATAAATTATAGTAACTCGCATCCAAGGTTTCTTTTAATCGATCAAATGAAAACCATTGGCGTAATAATAGTCGTGCCATGAATGCTTGGCTTCAATAGAAACATCGCGATTAAATTGACGAGATTGCTTCAATGCCCAGCCACCGACAAAAGAGTCATTTTCCAATATACATAGGTGATGTCTATTTATACTGCTTGAATAGGACTGAAAAGTCCCTTTACTCCAGAAGCAGGCTAATATTATTGTCAAATGATTAAATTATATTGAAAACAAAAGTCCATCTCTCGCTCGGCTGGGATTAAACTGCTCCCATCGCGCGTCTTGACCATACACTACACTATAGTGTATTATGTTATGTACAATATTTTTGTTCTACATAAATACTGCTTCTTGAGATTTACTCCATGATTTCTAAATATCCGTGAGCTCTGCTTTCTTAGTATAAAGTTCGCCCTGGGTGGGAATCGAACCTGTGACCTAGGGCATACAAGCCATCTTCCAAGCGAACTATGCTTGTGAAGCTATCTAATATGAAAATGAAGATATGACAGACTGTGACAATAAGTGCTGAGTTATTGATTAACCGTGAGACAATGTTCATTTTTTTTTTTTTTTTTTTCAAATCAGCAACTTTTTATTTGCTAGTCTAAGATAGAGAGGTTTAGAAAGTGGATTTTTTTTTTTTTTTCAAATCAGCAACTCTTATCTGCTAGTCTAAGATAGAGAGGTTCAGACAGTGTAAAGAAAGGTGTAAATCTCTGATTTACTCGTAAGTGATGCACACAAGACAACAAAAAATGAATTTCGTCTCGAAAATACCCAAGAGAGGCTATTTCTCTTCTCCTGAAATCACAAGGTGAAGGTAAACCTATTACTTTTTTTTTATCATTTCATCCTCTTTACCTGTTCATCCACTTTACCTGACTGACTATTGATACATAATTACATATTTTTAATTTCGTCCTGATGGAAGCTGTCTACTCTCTTACATTGCATAATGCATAGTTTATGTGGTCCATAGTTGGACTATCTATGGAACACACTTCCTATCACGTATTGGAGGCAACTATTTTTGGTCAGGCTTCAGACAAAGTAGCAAAACACGTGTAGAATGTATGTAGGAGGTGTCCTATTTCGATAACAATAAAAACGATATGCTAATCACAATGTCTATAACTCTCTATCGTACCTATACTTTCCTCTTTGACAACTCAGGCTAGCTCGTACGAGATGGTAGTGCATTTAAATGCATTATAAAATAAATTTCAATGAGATCCAAGATTGAGAGGAAGGAAAAAAGGAATGAGAGAGAGAGAGAGAGGACAAAATCAAAAACTAATAAATAAATAAAAAGATAATTACCTAGGTCTCTTGAAAACTGTTGATATGAATAATATAGGTTGACTTTCTAATTTTACCCGACACACACTACTCGCGATAATTAAAACAGTTTGTGGCCCTTAGGTCTATTAAAAGCTAAAAAATACTAAGAAACAATAGAGAAAAAGATAGTGCTGATTCACTGTAGGGAGTGTAGGGGTACAAGATAAGCTCTTGTTCAAGAATGAGTGTCACAAATTACGTTGTAATAAAGCGACGCAAATTTCCAGCCAGTAAAGATAACACTTAAATCAATAGGCAATAAACAAAGTGTACATGAGAACGTTATCTACCTCAAAAACATCTAGGTACAATTATTTAATAAGGACATGTAGGTATAATTACCTATGTGAGGGCCCTCGTGATATTGTGAAATGTGCCTATTTTTTAAGGACCATCTAATTATCGTTTATCTGACTACTTTTTTCGAGGCAAAAAATATAACATTAGAAAATTTATTGTAAACAACAAATCCTCAGTACATGGGGAGTAATTTAAGATAGGAAATTTTCGACCAAAAATCGGCCGCCGTAGGCGGCTCAGGCTCGGGACTTGGAAAAATTTTCATTTTTTTTTTTTTTTCAAATACCGTTTTCGCAAATGTAAAAGAAAATCGGGGGAAGAAATTTTTTTTTTTTTTTTTTTTTTTTTTCAAATACGTGTTCCGCAAATGTAATAGAAAGTCGTGTGATGTTCACACCAGATTTTTTCAAGTGAGTTTTACAGTTCCCTGAATCAACAGGCTGTCCAGTGGCGTAGCGTCCAAACACATTTGACCGACCGTTGCGTATCGATTGACGTAAGAGACAAAATCAAACACATTTGACCGAC
Organism: Diaphorina citri; assembly: GCF_000475195.1. Taxonomy (NCBI): domain Eukaryota; kingdom Metazoa; phylum Arthropoda; class Insecta; order Hemiptera; family Psyllidae; genus Diaphorina; species Diaphorina citri. The sequence goes on from NW_007378139.1 coordinate 41,431, forward strand.
CGTTGCGTATCGATTGACGTAAGAGACAAAATCAATGAATTAAGGACGAAATTAAAAATATGTAATTATGTATCAATAGTCAGTCAGGTAAAGTGGATGAACAGGTAAAGAGGATGAAAGGAAAAAAAAAAAAGAAAAAAGTAATAGGTTTACCTTCATCTTGTGATTTCAGGAGAAGAGAAATAGCCCTCTCTTGGGTACTTTCGAGACAAAAAATTCATTTTTTGTTGTCTTGTGTGCATCACTTACGAGCTTACGAGTAAATCAGAGATTTACACCTTTCTTTACACTGTCTGAACCTCTCTATCTTACACTAGCAGATAAGAGTTGCTGTTTTGAAAAAAAAAAAACATTATCTCACGGTTAATCAATAACTCAGCACTTATTGTCAGAGTGTGTCATATCTTCATATTCACATTAGATAGCAAAAAACATTATCTCACGGTTAATCAATAACTCAGCACTTATTGTCAGAGTGTGTCATATCTTCATATTCACATTAGATAGCTTCACAAGCATAGTTCGCTTGGAAGATGGCGTGTCTGCCTTGTAAGCCCTAGGTCACAGGTTCGATTCCCACCCAGGGCGAACTTTATACTGAGAAAGCAGAGCTCACGGATATTTAGAAATCATAGAGTAAATCTCAAGAAGCAGTTTTTACATAGAACAAAAATATTGTACATAACATAATACATATTTTGTATTTAAACATTTTTTCCACTCGCCATCCTAATACTTAAGAAGGCAAAACATCTGGTATGTCCGTATGTATCGAATATAATTTCGCACATGGTGTCCTTAAGTACCTACTCCAGGCAAATTCGCCTCATCATCATAATTATTATGATTAATCTTAGTACATTATAAAGGAGGGGGATGCTAAGACCCCATACTATCATGCATTGTGAATTGTGAATCTTCAACTTCCTGTCGCTGCTCGCTACACAGAAATGTGGATTGAAGATTTCAGAGCGCCAGCCTAGTTATCTTGGAGGGTAGCGCGTCATAAAATAAACACGACAAAAATATGATACATATTAGATGGGGGAAAAAAGGTGAGCAGTCTTTTAGGGGGGGAAAAAAATAGTCATTAGAATTAGTATGAGTGAAGTTAGTCAGTGAGTCAGTTTCAAGAGTAATTGCTTGATCCTAATTTTCTTACATACACAGCAGATCTTAATTTGATGAAATACATTGCATCTACTTATATATACCTATAAAAGGGAAATATAGATGGGTCATTTATTTATGTATGTATGTATAAATGTCTGTCCAAATTGTTTAGAGAAAACTATAATTAATAGATATCAAAAAAGTGTAAACAAAGACCCCCAGTAAAATTGTCGTATCTACCCAAAAAAATTATCAGACCTTTAAATTCCCAACCGTTCCCGAGATATTGACGTTTTTTAGTCCCCCCATAAGAAATACCCGGGGAACACACTGTGAGGCCAGCAAAACTTTTCCTACGTTTAATATTTTCTCTCGCTTTCAGTTTTGAGTTTTCATTTCTTCAAGACAAGACTCAGGGACCATATTAGTTTTCAGGGGCAAAGCCAAGGGAGCGCAAAGCGCAACCTCATGCACAAACCGCAAAGCCCCGGGAGCGCGCAGCGCGACCGTTTTCTACTGACAGAGAATTTTTTTCTTACTAAAATATTCTAAACCGTGGCGAAGCATGGGCACAACAGCTAGTAAATTTACAAGATTCTCCAATGCTGCTTGTCTATATGTTTAAGTATAGGATGTACCTCAGCATATATTAGATACACCTACATTTTTTTAAGCAGCTTAGTAGCATACATGTCCTGATATCTTAACTTTCAGTGGCTTACTGAGTTAGTTAACTTTTCTCTGGACCTAACATTCTGGGGTCCAGAGGGAACCCAAAGGACTGGGATTTACTAATCAAATCATTTGGGACAGCCTGTTGATTCAGGGAACTGTAAAACTCACTTGAAAAAAGATCCTACACTCCTACAGGACTCAAAAAAAAAGACCTATGTAGGTATCAGATAATTTAAATCAAGTCAATATTTTATTTGAGACCTAAGGTAGATAGCTTCCATCACTGAAGTCTAATTTTGGCCAAATTTAATTTCACTCTAAAGTTCCTCAGACTAACTTATTTCTATTTTTCTATCAAACCATTATGAATTATTCTTTATTATTTCTATTGTGTGAAGTGAATATACTCGTATTGATAACCACGTGCCTTTTTTTTTAAAAAAAAAGTAACACTTAAAGGTGTATCCAAACACATTTGACCGACCGTTGCGTATCGATTGACGTAAGAGACAAAATCAATGAATTAAGGACGAAATTAAAAATATGTAATTATGTATCAATAGTCAGTCAGGTAAAGTGGATGAACAGGTAAAGAGGATGAAAGGAAAAAAAAAAAAGAAAAAAGTAATAGGTTTACCTTCATCTTGTGATTTCAGGAGAAGAGAAATAGCCCTCTCTTGGGTACTTTCGAGACAAAAAATTCATTTTTTGTTGTCTTGTGTGCATCACTTACGAGCTTACGAGTAAATCAGAGATTTACACCTTTCTTTACACTGTCTGAACCTCTCTATCTTACACTAGCAGATAAGAGTTGCTGTTTTGAAAAAAAAAAAACATTATCTCACGGTTAATCAATAACTCAGCACTTATTGTCAGAGTGTGTCATATCTTCATATTCACATTAGATAGCTTCACAAGCATAGTTCGCTTGGAAGATGGCGTGTCTGCCTTGTAAGCCCTAGGTCACAGGTTCGATTCCCACCCAGGGCGAACTTTATACTGAGAAAGCAGAGCTCACGGATATTTAGAAATCATAGAGTAAATCTCAAGAAGCAGTTTTTACATAGAACAAACTGTCCCAAATGATTTGATTAGTAAATCCAAGTCCTTTGGGTTCCCTCTGGTCCCCAGAATGTTAGGTCCAGAGAAAAGTTAACTAACTCAGTAAGCCACTGGAAGTTAAGATATCAGCACATGTAAGTATGGTACTAAGCTGCTTAAAAAAATGTAGGTGTATCTAATATATGCTGAGGTACATCCTATAAACATATAGACAAGCAGCATTGGAGAATCTTATAAATTTACTAGCTGTTGTGCCTGTGCTTTGCCACGGTTTAGAATATTTTAGTAAGAAAAAAATTATCTATCAGTAGGAAACGGTCGAGCTGCGCGCTCCCGGGGCTTCGTGGTTTGTGCATGAGGTTGCACTTTGCGCTCTCTTGGCTTTGCTCCTGAAAACTAATATCGTCCCTGAGTCTTGTCTTGAAGAAATGAAAACTCAAAACTGAAAGCGAGAGAAAATATTAAACGTAGGAAAAGTTTTGCTGGCCTCACAGTGTGTTCCCCGGGTATTTCTTATGGGGGGACTAAAAAACGTCAATATCTCGGGATAGGGATGGGATATTCGACTCTTTTTGAATATTCGAATACCACGATTCGATTCTTTTCAAATATTCGACTCAAAGAATCGACTCTACTTTTTCAAAGTTAATGCGAGAACACTGAGCGATTCCTTGCGCAGTCGTGTGTGCTTCCCCACACTGAACGCGCAATCCAGAGCTTGATGTACATAGGATAGGACTTTGCTTTGCTCTTCACTGGGAGGTTGGGTAAGTAGCAGTAGCTTATCGACATAGGAGTACAAAGCGACCATCACAGAGACTTGCACTTGGCGTGTGTTGTTGTTCATGTACTGCACACATTGCAAGGCTACTTGCTCCTGGTATTTCTCTGAAGGAAAAAACGGTCGTAAATTAGTTGAATACATGTAAATCTACCTACGAAGAAGAGGAAAAAAAAAGGTTTAAAGTAATAGAGTAAACCAGTGTTTCCCAACCTGGGCGATATCGCCCCCTTGGGGGCGATGGAGATTTTCATGGGGGCGATGAAGCCTTAGGGGGCGATCGGGAACGGTTGGGAATTTTAAAGGTCTGATAATTTTTTTGGGTAGATACAACAATTTTACTGGGGGGTCTTTGTTTACACTTTTTTGATATCTATTATAATTTTCTCTAAACAATTTGGACAGACATACATACATAAATAAATGACCCATCTATATTTCCCTTTTATATATATAGATGTATTTCATCAAATTAAGATCTGCTGTGTATGTAAGAAAATTAGGATCAAGCAATCAAGTTCAGGAAAAGAATCATTGAGCATGGTAGGTGACAGCCTCATAGCAGGTTTCCCCACTGGCTGATTTGGCTTTATCCATGCCTATGACCCACCTACCTACATTCATCATTTATTTTTAAATTTCAGATAAATCTCAAATTCTGGTGAATTCTTAATGATAAATGTACTTTTCAGTCTCATCCAATTAAATTGCACCTACCTACAGCAACTTCTGTGGCCAAGTGGTTAACACAGTTAGGGCTTGCAAACCAGCAGCTCTTTCTGGAGATTTGTACTTTTTACCCATGAGACGCTCAAGGGGAGCTCCACATTATAGGTATCAGAATGTGTACCTGTAAGGCCACTAAACACCCAGGGCATGCCAGTGAATAAGAAGCTCAGAGTTATAATAACTTAAAATCAATGCTCCATTCAGTATGCTCCAACCCGGCAGCAGTTTGTTTTGAGGACTAGGCTAGGGTTGAGAGTCAGGGGTATATTCTAGATGCCTACTTAGATAGCTCTTACAGTTAGTAATCAATTATTTAAATAAACGGACAAAACTTATATGCCCAGGTGTGAAGGTAAAAGTCAATGATAGAAAGTTGTTATACATCACCTTATTTGGACAATCAAGGAAGCACGTCAGAGTTATAATAACTTATAATCAATGCTCCATTCAGTATGCTCCAACCCGGCAGCAGTTTATTTTGAGGACTAGGCTAGGGTTGAGAGTCAGGGATATATTCTAGATGCCTACTTAGATAGCTCTTACAGTTAGTGGTCAATTATTTAAATAAACAGACAAAACTTATATGCCCAGGTGTGAAGGTAAAAGTCAATGATAGAAAGTTGTTATACATCACCTTATTTGGACAATCAAGGAAGCACTCTCACTTTGTTATAGGCATTAATTTGAAGGTATAGAACTACAAAACCTTTCGGTTGATAGGTACTTAAGTACTTACATTTGTGCTAACAACCTACTGTCCATAGTATTAGAGTAGCTTAAAATAAGTACTTACAATGAACTGAGGGTGATAACTTGAGTTGAGAATCGAAAACTACTAAAGTACTTACATTCGTGCTAACAACCTACTGTCCATAGTATTAGAGTAGCTTAAAATAAGTACTTACAATGAACTGAGGGTGATAACTTGAGTTGAGAATCGGTTGAATAATTCAGGTAGCACTTTTAAACCAAAGTAATGTAGGGCACACATGATTTTATTTTTCCAAGCAAAGAGTATACTGCATTTCTTTTTTCTTTCGGGGAAAACTTGTCAGGCTCAAGTTTTCCTTTTATTCCTTTAATTTCGCAGCTTATATTGCAGCCATCAGTTATGTATTATGCATTGCCCTTAAATTTCACTCTTTTCTGGATTTCTGGTATCTGGTGTGGTATCTGCTATCAGTAGGTCAGCTGGTCAGCTACAGCGGAATGCGGATCAGCGGCAGCTGCCTCGGCAGATTTCGCAAAAGAGCAACTTTTTTTCATCATTAATCACAAATTCTACGCTATTCCGCATGGTGAATCCTTTAATTTCGCAGCTTATATTGCAACCATCAGTTATGTATTAATGCATTACCCTTAAATTTCACTCTTTTCTGGATTTCTGGTATCTGGTGGTATCTGCTATCAGTTATCAGTAGGTCAGCTACAGCGGATCAGCGGCAGCTGCCTCGGCAGATTTTGCAAAAGAGCAACTTTTTTTCATCAATCACAAATTCTACGCTATTCCGCATGGTGATGGTGGTAGAAGTCGTGAATTCTCAATGGTCGATTTTTAAAAAATGATCGCCCACTGATCAAGTGATCACGTAAGCAGTAGCTAGCTTCACAACAGTGAATGGCATACTCGGTGGGGGGAGGAGAGGAAAAGGTTTCTAGACTTTCTAGTTTGCTAGTTTCTTACGTGTACATTTGTAAACAAATGAGTGACGAAGATCAATGGATGGAATGACGAAGATTGAAATTTGATAACAGATAAGTGATAGTGATAGCTTTAAATGAAGATAAAACTTACCTCAAGCTGAAACTTCACTTGGTTTTACACTTCAGTAGACTGATATAATAGGTTGGTGCCGAAGCTCCCTATTTACCCGGGCTTGGGACCGGCATCACGAATACATGCGCAGATCCAGACACTATTTAAATAGGAAAAAGGCTAGGAAGAAGAAGACAGAAAACGATATTACCTTGCTTAATATAGACTGGACCAGATCGTACACCTGAGAAAATCGATCCTTCTCGAGAGCCTGCAGGATTTGACCCAAAGCTTTGAGAGCTTTCTGCCGATACACCAGATTTTGTTCTTTAGCACATTCCTTGAGTACTGCATCTGTCACCACATCCATGTCTACGCTGGATGTCAAATTCCTGGGGGAGATAAAACACATAATGTTATTTGTAAATGAAAATGCAGTTTGTGTTAAGTAAACCATAACTACTGAGATTCTATCGTCCCGAAATAGAAGCGAGGAGGACAGGAATTACAGGATAGGAGGAAGCCAGTCGGTCCGAGAACGAACCTAATGTCTTGAGGATAAAAACGCCGCGGGCGGGAATCAAACCCGCGACTTAGCGTAAAAAGTAATTACTTTCTGTGCAAAGGAATTTTAATGTTTAATCTTCTTTTAACCCATTTCATTGGGTAGAATGTAAATTTGTAGACACAGTAAGATAACACATTTGATGGAGAGAACAGGAAAGATGGAAATGATAAATTGAAGACTTCAATGGATTAAAAAAAAATAGACGTTCCACCAAAGTGTTGAAGAGTACAAGAAATACATACTTTGGGTTTCCTGATTCAAAGGCCATGATTCCCCGAGAACGTTGAAAGCGACTTCTCTCAGGTGTAGAAATTCTTCTCGAGATTTGGACACGAGATCCCTGTCTTCTTGATCACAAGCGTCAGACGAGTCAAAATCCTGCGGACCAAACAGAAATTAAGGACATAACATCAATGTGATAAAAAAAAAAGCAACAATAACAACAACGACTCAAATAGGCAGTTCACGTTCCCAGATCTCATCCTCCATCATTAACATTGAATTGAAGTGGCTAGTCACCTTATTTCGAGGTTAAGAAAAGTTGATTCCTTGTCTAGTAATCGCGGTTACTATACTGATTCATTTTTAGGAAAAATGTAATCAAGCGTGCCTGGGAGGTGCGCGAACGTCTGGAGTTCGAATTACCACCCGGCCCATATTAACACGAAATAGAGTTACAAGGTTTTTCGGTATTACAGGTAATGATATTAGCTGCAACTGACATGATTTTTAGTTTTGGCGGGGTTCTTTACAGCTGGATGCCCTTCTTCACGCCGCGCCGAAGCTCGTCAAATTGAGCACAAAATCACATTCCTCGGCGGGAATTGAACCCTCATCCTCCTAAATTTCAGGTGATTGTCTAAATTGCCAAGATATGTGTTTCCATCTAGGTAATCAATCACTGTGTGAGAGGGTTGACACAGAGTAGGTAGGTAGGCACTCTTTACTGATAAACTTCCAAGCTGTTTTGGTTTGAATATCTTTGTACAGCACCTTCTCATAATCTTATTTCAGATGATGTGCCAAACAGAAAGTTGTCTCTTGTTGATTTCATCACTAGTATTATTATTAGCGGAGGCACATGAACACATTCCTCCTGGCATTAACCCCAACACATACAAAGTTCAGGCACATCACCAGCAGCAGGCCCATCACCAGCAGCAGTTCCAACATGGTGCACCTCCCCCACCCAACCAACCTCACCATGGACATCATGGGGAACCTAAAGTCCTTGCAGGAGTACAAGACATGAGTCATGAGAGGGAACACATCCAAGAACATTTTGATGTTCCCATAGACACAAGTAAAATGTCCGAGCAGGAACTTCAGTTTCATTATTTCAAAATGCATGATGCTGATAATAATAACAAACTGGATGGATGTGAATTGATCAAGTCTCTTATTCACTGGCATGAACATGGCCAGAAAGATCCTCATACTGGTGAACCTACCAAAGCACCAGAGCCTAAAGTATTCAGTGACGAGGAACTGGTCAAACTCATTGATCCTATTCTGAATATGGATGACATCAACAAAGATGGTTACATTGACTATCCTGAATTCATAAGAGCACAAAGCAAAGCTAATGGAAACAAACAATAAAATCAGTACTAGGATACTTCAAAATAATGTATGAAATTGTCAGCATTACTCAATCAATATACTTGTTTGTATATACTTCCTTCTTTTAACTTTATTTTGGTTAAATCACAAAGTTTTTCTGAAAATCTATCATAAACAAAAGATATTGGGTATACCTAACTTGAGGAGATGAAAGGAAATACTGAAATTAACAAGAAAAATCCAACATTCCAAGAGGATCAATTTTTACAAAAGTATTTTTTAATGTATCTTTTGTCATTAAGTAGTACATAAATTAAAATCTAATAAATTATGTAAATATTACAGATTTTTGTTATGGGTGGAGTTAATGTTATTGTCTTGTAGAGATGCAACTTTTGACTCATCTTTGGGATTGAATCCCAACTGAGCTACTCAGTAAAAGGAACTACTCTTTTTTTCAACTCGCTCTTTGACTCCCGGTGTTATTATGTCACAACACTGGTGCTCACTGCAGCATTGTAGGATTTTCCCAATATCTCAATAATTCTAAAATCCAATGTTTACCTACCAAGCTGGCACCGGTCGCTATGCGCATTTATATGTCATAGCTACTCATTTTCCTCACGAGGCCCCGCAACAGCCAGTCACGGAATCAATCATTTGTATGATACAAATTTCTTGACCCCGCCGGAACTAGAACCCGGGTCTCCCGCGTGCAAGGCGAGCGCAGTGACCAACTCGCCATGGGAGCTGACTCATAATGTTATTTACTGAACATTCCATTTTGAATTTTGTGGCGGATTAATAAAAAATAATAGCGCTTATTTCTACTGCTCGCATAGGACTGAAATTCTCAAATTACTGTGGTCAAAGTCTCATATTATATCGAGGATAAAATCCCGTACCTCGACTGGGATTGAACCCACGCCCTCCTGTTTACCAGGCGAGCGTGTTGACCACTACACCACCGAGACAGAAAGAGAGAAGGAGGAAAAGAGAAAGGTGAGACTCACTTGGAGTTCTTGCAGAGGATGGCCAGGGCGTCCAGAAGGTATTCCTTGCCTTCCCATGTCCTGCCTGTCAGTCCACTCACTAGAATATTAACCAGGCTCATGAAGTGGTTATCCTCCATGTTGTTGCCTACTTTGGACGCTACCGTACAGATGGCGCGAGCAGCCTGTGGAGAAAATGAATAGAATATAATATTTTTCAACTTATTGTTTCAATACAAAATTTCATCAGTAAATGGTTTCTTCAAAGTAAATTGATCCCAAGGGCAAGGAAAACCTGCAATGTTAGGTGTAATATAGAATTTTAATAGAAAGTAGCCTCCGTGGCCGAGTGGGTCTCACACTGGGCTTGCACGCCGGAGGTCCCGGGTTCGATTTCCGGCGGGGTCGAAGTTTTTTTCGGTTCTGTACTTGGAGTTCGGGGTGCTCTCAGCCTCGTGAGGACAATTGAGTAGCTACTTTCATCGAGTAGCGATCAGTGGCGGCATTACCAGTGTAAAAAGATTGATGATGAATGAGAATTAATAGTAAAGGAGGCACTTAGTAATGCTGTGAAATCCACTAAAGTTGTGAAAAAGCTCTCTGCTTTACCACACAGATTCATTATTGATTTAATTGACTTTAAATAAAACCACGTCAGAGACAAATACCTGAGCTTTCATATTCCAAGATGGCGACTGCAGGGTCTGTGCTAGTAAAGAGCACACGCTTTCAATATGGCGGTTAAGCATGATCTCCGTACCAGGAGCGACTTCATGCCAAACATCTTCCCACATCTCGGCATGAGCCATACTTTGAGGATCTGAAATACAATAAGAAAGGTTCCTTAGCTGTTTTATTGAACACTTTAAGGCCTGTTCACATTTGTAGTGGGTTTCCTCAGAAGGTAACCACTAGACGAGGTAAAAGCAGGGGTAGTTCTCTACTACCTACCTAACCCTTCTCCTTCTTCTTATTTTTAGGATACCGATTACCGATCCGTTTCGTATATTGGTGATCATTACGGCGCGGCAATGCATATTTTGTTGGTGGCGAAAAAGTTCTGCAGAGCTGGTTTCCTCATTACCTACCTACTTACTACCGCCACCTATAACTCGGCCTGGTGATGTTGACTCTAACCGACGGTCCTGGTATAAAAGAATGGCCAGAGTTCGATACTGCAGCAAACATGCTGACCATACCAACTAAAGCTAGCTCTCGCTAAGACCAATGCGTTTAGATTCATCCCAACCAACAACTTATATCTCTCTCACTCTCACTCAAATGTAGAAAGAAAAAGACAGAAAACTCTCGGTCTCGTACAGCATACAGCTGGTTATTGTTTATTGTATAGGGAACTAAAGAGCGAGTTACAAGTTTTGAAAGAACTACTCTTGAGGATCTAGTTCACTGAAAAGAGTAGTTCATTTTTTTAGCTCAATAAATCTTTACACATCTCTATTGTCTTGTGTGATTTGGAATCATGAAATTTCTTTTCTGTGCAATATTTACTTTGAATAAAAAGTCACAGTGAAGGTGAAGGCAATGTGAAGGGATGGTTATGCATTTGGCATATTTCACAATTCAATTGAAATGATTTTGCTTATATATTTACCTGCTTTTAAATTAATGGTTTACTGCAGTTCATTCAGAATTTCACACAAATTCATAATTTACATCTACTTTGGGCCTAGGAAAAACAATGAGACTAGGAAGTTTTGATTATTCTTTATTTAAATCTTAACATTTGCTAAGAAAATCCTTGATGTCAACATAGCGAGATTTAACTTCAGGTGAGGTGTCCTTACTCAGCTCATCACTGTGTTTCACTCACCGTCCTTATTCTTCTTCATATGCATAGCGAAGAACACAAGAGGCACAATCGTATCAGGCCTGGCACGTACAAGTTCTTGATTTTGTCTGCAGATAGCTTGCAGGGTTTGACCTATGGCTGTACGCACACCCTCATCTAGAAAAGTAAATAGATATAATAATTAAATCACAATATGTCATAACTACTCCCCATAATATGTCAAAACATATGAGACCTTGGTTAGACTGCGGGGGAAAAGGGACTTTTCAGTCCTATCCTAGCAGGATAAACAAGGTATATTCTATCATTAATTATTTGTGGTGAAGCAGAGCCTTTCCACAACTTTTGTGGATATCACAGCATTACTCATTAATTATTTGTGGTGAAGCAGAGCCTTTCCACAACTTTTGTGGATATCACAGCATTACTCAGTGCCTCCTTTGCAATCCATTCTCAATTTAGTTTGGTAATGCCACCACTGGTCACTAGTCGATTTAAGTAGTGATTAAAGCCGCCACTAGTCGATTAAAGTAGCTACTCAATTGTCCTCACGAGGCTGAGTGCACCCCGAACTACATGCACAGAGCCTAAATACCTGACCACGCCAGGAATCGAACCCGGACCTTAGGGATTGTAAGTCAGAGTAGCCTACTGCTGGGGTAAAGGGGCTCTCAGTACTATTCAAACAGTATAATGTTGTTTACAAATGCAGGAGGTATTGAGGTCATTCTTCCATTTTAAACTGTATAATTAAGCACTATTATTGTCACATACAAGTCCTTAGATACCTTCTTTCTCCAGATAAGAAGTGTTAAGTTTCTCAAACAGCTTATCCACACTAGCATCCTTGGCAGATCGTACCACGTGACCTATGGTTTGAGCGTAGGTTTTCCTCAGTGTACTATTCCTATCGGTTAATCCAGACAGCAAGACACGAAGCATTTTGCCTGGAATTGAAAGGAACAATGAGTCTTTTATAGTAAAAAGTGTAATTGTTTCATCGTAACTGGATCAATGATTGAGTAGTCCACTTAAAAGTGTAGAGATAACTCACTTACTCTTCTCTCTAATTCCAGTTTACCTGATCTAGCCTATTTAGGAGGGTACTGCGTCTCCCTAGTAAGCGTTAGGTCTACTAAGATAGGGGGTAGGATCTAACTCATTTACCGAGAAAAAGAATAATATTCTTAACTCACTCTTCTCTTATTGTATCCTTACAAATTTTCATGGGTAAATGCTTTCTTCAAATTAAATTGATCCCAAGGCCAAGGAAAACCTAGGCCTTTGACAAATGGAGTGTGCCTGAAGGCATGTGATGTGTTCCAATCTCTATAATTCAAGTTTACCTGAGCAGGGCTGTATTTAGGTACCTGAGTAAGGCTGTATTTACCCGAGTAAGGCTGTATTTACCCGAGTAAGGCTGTAACTCAGCCGGCTGCATCTGATGAGAAAGAAGAACAAAGAAATGCGCGGTTGCCACCTTGGCTCCCAGTCCTATGTGAGCGTTAGGTCTACTAAGATAGGGAGGTAGGATCTGACTCATTTACCGAGTAGTCCACTCAAAAGAATAATATTCTTAACTCACTCTTCTCTTATTGTTTCCTTACAAATTTTCATGGGTAAATGCTTTCTTTAAATTAAATTGATCCCAAGGGCAAGGAAAACCTAGACCCTTGACAAATGGAGTGTACCTGAAGGCATGTGATGTGTTCCAATCTCTATAATTCAAGTTTACCTACGTAGGGCTGTATTTAGGTACCTGAGTAAGGCTGTATTTACCCGAGTGAGGCTGTATTTACCTGAGTAAGGCTGTATTTAGGTACCTGAGTAAGGCTGTATTTACCTGAGTAAGGCTGTAACTCAGCCGGCTGCATCTGATGAGAAAGAAGAACAAAGAAATGCGCGGTTGCCACCTTGGCTCCCAGTCCTATGTTAGCCCCGAGTAGTTCAATAAGACGTGGCAACATCTCAGCCAGGATATCTTCAGTGACATATTGTACACAGCGTGTAACAGTTTCCGTCGTGTAGTGGGACTTGGCTGCTGACGCTCTCACACTGTCTATCACCTGGTGGAAATAATAACAAGGCAAAATGGATTCTTATTAGTTCGTTTGTTCGTTAGTTCATTGACGGGATACTCTGGCGGGGGGACTTTAAACAGGGAATATACCAGCCTGAATTTCCCTTGCTAAAAAAATAGCAAAGGTTGAGTGCGAAGGACATCCACTCGTAAAATTTATAGCCAAAACCAAATGTCAGCCCAAAGCAATCAGTATAGTTAGCGCTGATTGAGAAGCTGACGAAAAACGCCGACCCTGTTTGAACAACAGGGAATATACCAGCCTGAATTTCCCTTGCTAAAGAAATAGCAAAGGTTGAGTGCGAATGACATCCACTCATAAAATGTATAGCCAAAACCAAATGTCAGCCCAAAGCAATCAGTATAGTTAGCGCTGATTGAGAAGCTGACGAAAAACGCCGACCCTGTTTGAACACGGGAAAAGGTGAAGAAAAATAAGAAGGAGAAGAAGAAAGCCTTACTTACCTCTTGTCTATTGGAATCCGTGCCTGACCGTACACTAAGGTAATTCAGGGCCGGAGACTCCAGTTCGCCTGTGGCTTGAAGCAGGGCTGGTATAAGTTTGGTCAAATGAGGTTTCAGAACATTGCCACAAGTGCCGACAATCTTGGAGATGGTTTCCAAACTGAAAGTAACAAATAATATTTTGGGGGTTTAAAGTCACTGTATATCCGAGTTGTATTCGATTATATGAAATAAATGTCAGTCAAGCATGGCTGAACCCATGAAATTGTGAGATTTCGCTGTGTTTACGTCCAAAGCGGAATCTCATTGGTTCAGCCATGTTTGACCGACTTTCATTTCACATAATCGAATACAACTCTGCTGAGGTTCTTATTATTTTTAATGACGGGGGTTTTACCCTCTATTCGGCGACAAGCTCCTTGCCTCCTCACTTTGACCTCACCCAGTCACGTGATTAGGTACCCAAATGGTCACTCATCTCGATACCAACCACACACAACGTTGCATGGTTATTCTGATCGGATAGTGTTCGTTCTCGGAACGGCTGGCTTTCTTCTATTCTCTCTTTGATTTCGGGATGATAAGATCAAATTTCTTAAAAAAGAAAATTAAATTTAATAATAATAAAATCAACAACTACTATTGTGATGCCTCTTACGTATGGGTGAAATCAACCAATAAAAGAAAAAGAAAAAAATATTCTACTCGAGTACCTACCTGACTTTCACCACTTCTTGCACACTACTGTACACCCCCTGGTCTAGAATGACGGGCAATATAGTTTCTACAAGCACCAGGCCTGCTTTTCCTCCCACCTCCAGATGTCTGACACATATAGTGGACAAGGTTTTGCCTGTAGTGACGGCAGCATGGCGAGTGCCTTCATGAACATCATCCATCACTCTGAATACCTGACGCCACAGCTCGGCAAACTGGGGGACACAATCCTGTAGGAGAGGGGAGGAAAGAATCGATTTTTAAGTGGAAGGTAACCACTAGACGAGGTAAAAGCAGGGGTAGTTCTCTACTACCTACCTAACTTCTATTCTTCTTCTTATTTTTAGGGTACCGATTACCGATCCGTTTCGTATATTGGTGATCATTACGGCGCGGCAATGCATATTTTGTTGGTGGCGAAAAAGTTCTGCAGAGCTCTTGCCAAACCTAACCTAGAGCCTAGTGGTCAAATTTTCAAATGAATGAGGATAAAATTCCATACACAGCTGGGATTGAAGCCCTATTGTTTACCACTAAGTCACCGAGCAAAGAGAATCAAGCGTGCCGTGAGGCGGGCGAACGTCAAAAGTGCCGCCCGGCCTATATCAATAATCTTTAACACATCGAGTTTTCATTTGGAAAAAAACTCCTCAAAATGACTTACATCAAACACTTTAGCTCCTCCACCTCGCAGGAAGTCAGCGAGCGCCACACAACACGACAATCTCACTCTCCATTGCCCTGATGTTAAATTATAAATCAAATCCGAGAAGATCTCCTTGTGATACAGGTCGATTGTTTTGGTAGTTTCCGGGACAATGGCGCTCCAAATGGAGGCCATGGAGGTTTGAATTTTCGGCACAGGGTCAAATTGGTAGCGGTAGAGTTTAGGGATGATTTTGGACAGGTAAGGGGATAGGTCCTCGCCGGCCGATTTGATGATGGATGAGAATCCAAAGGCTGCTCCCTGGAAAAGAGAAAACATTATGGTTTCAATGAATGGAGAGTAGCACACCTTTATTCTAAGGTGAGCCACTCACTATCAGATAGACCTGACAGGTACACCTGATCAGGAACGCCTGTCAGGTATACCTGATAGTGTGTGTACTCATCAGGTAACAGGTAGACCTGACAGGCGGACCTTTTCAGCCGTACCTGTCAGGTCTACCTGATAGTGAGTGGCTGGCCTTACATTCGTTTTCGGTACTGCAGGCTTTCACCAACCTCAGTGGTGCAGTTGTTAACGCGTTGGACTTTGGATCTGGAGGTTGGTGGTTCGAGTCCAAGTCATGTCATGAAATTTTGATTATGTGAAATTAAATTTAACGCCCTACAGATAAAATGTTCTATGTACCTATCTACTTATTATTGAGATCAAAGTCCTTAACTAGTCAGCCTAGTTTGCGCGCCTTCCTTCTATGCGGTACTGGTCACCGCGCTCGCCTTGCACAAGGAAGACCCGGGTTCGATTTCCGGCGGGGTCAAAACATTGGGTGTTAGGATTATTGAGATGGTTGGAAAATTCTACAAATTAAGCACTAAAAACTGTGACATAATAACACAAAGAAATTGCATTTATTTCATTGTACTCAATTGGAGACTGAGGTCAAGGGGCACAAAGTGAGTTTAAACTCGGTTTAAGAAATGTGATTGGCTTTTTTTTTTATCAACCAATCAGATAGCTTAATCCAAATACGCTCACTTGTGGCACCGGCCATCCGTAATCCTTCAAAATATACCTATTTACCTGCTGACAAAGTGACGGACTTGTGCAAAGCTTGCGGCAACTGTTCCCCCGTCTCTCGGAAGCTACGTCTCTCCAGTATACACGCCAGAGTGAGCAATGAGCCATGCTGTTGCTCCACCACAAAGCTCCCTGTCTCCTGCAGCGTGGAGAGTAACGAAGTACAGCACAAGGCGAGATCATCGTTACTCAACGTGTGGCTCACGACGGCCCCCATGAGGGTAGCGGCGGAGGTGCGTATGTCTTCGCGGGTGTGACTGAGGAGGCCTTGCATCCAGGTGAGCTTGGAGGAGAAATCGGAGCCCAGGAGATGAGGAACCACTGCCACGGTTTCTACTAGACATTTGAGGGCGACCACGTCTGAGAAATAGAGAGGAGCAGATTATTGTTTCAAGTACAATGTTTATAGGTATAATGTAATAGGGTGACAAATGTAAGCAACCTCCGTAGCCGAGTGGGTATCACACTAGGCTTGCACGCAGGAGGCCCGGGTTCGATTCCCGGCAGGGCCGAGGGTTTTTTCGGCCCCATGCTTGGAGTTCACTCAGCCTCGTGAGGACAATTGAGTAGATACTTTAATCGAGTAGCGACCAGTGGCGGCATTACAAATCAAAGAAACGAGCGATGAAACAAAAACATTTGCTTTAACCTTCAACCCTTACCTTTCTCTACTTGCAGGAATTGGTTGACCAGTTTGAGATAGTGCTGTAGTATAGCTGGCTCTGTAGAGTGAAGCCTCGTGAGATAAGCGCCAATCAGGGAGCTATCATCATTAGGATGAGACCGGCATTTGGCCCCTGCACTGCGCGTCAGACATACACTGAGGTAGTTGAGAATCTGGAAGTAAAATTACATTTTGAGTAAAAGTAGATTTTGACATGTGGAGATCTTTTCGTGCAAGAGATTTTTTTCCGGCAGACGGATTTCAAGTATAGTTAAGAATGTTCTTTTGATAAAACTTTTAAACTATTGGCAGACTCTTCTGCCTTGTAAACGCGAAATTGCGGGTTCGATTTCCACCCTCCGGCAGACGGATTTCAAGTATGGTTAAGAATGTTCTTTTGATAAAACTTTTAAACTATTGGCAGACTCTTCTGCCTTGTAAACGCGAAATTGCGGGTTCGATTTCCACCCGGGGCTAACTTTATTCTAAACAGATGAGCTTCATTCTCGGAACGGTTGGTTTTCTCCTTGTCGTTTCCTACCTAATCACCTCGATAACGTAAGTATGATTGGTTTGGACTTGAAATTGGCACGTAGCTTTTTACAGCTTTTTCAAATTATGTAAAAGATGAAAAGCTTCATTCTCGGAACAGTTGGTTTTCTCCTTGTCGTTTCCTACCTGATCACCTCGATAACGTAAGTATGATTGGTTTGGACTTGAAATTGGCACGTAGCTTTTTACAGCTTTTTCAAATTATGTAAAAGATGAAGACAGGATTTATAGGATCCAAATTCAAACAAATCAATTCCTTTTTCATTCTTACCTCGACGAAGGTTTTCACATTGAAGGGCAGAATATTGTTCCGCAGGATGGTTCTCAAACTGGGGTTCGACTCCCGCTGGCTTGCTTTCTCTGCTATCAGATTAACCAACTCCGAGAATTGTGGCACCTCAAAGTTGACGTTCTCCAGATCCTGAGGACTTGAGAGACGCTGGAAGGTGGGTCCGTACAGGGCTTTGAACGCTTCATTCGCTGGCTTGCTTTCTCTGCTATCAGATTAACCAACTCCGAGAACTGTGGCACCTCAAAGTTGACGTTCTCCAGATCCTGAGGACTTGAGAGACGCTGGAAGGTGGGTCCGTACAGGGCTTTGAACGCTTCATTGGATACATCGTCCTTCCTGAAATATACGCGAAAGAAAAGGATCTGAGGTAAGATTTGTATGTAATGTGATATGTGATTGATTCAATAAAGTAGGTACCAATTGTGAATAATAATAATAACTAATTCAATGAGACCAATGAGTAGAGAATCGCAAAGAATCGGCTTTCGGGCACAAATGCACAATATAAGCAGTGTTTTTTTATACTGCGCGAATTGGGCTAAAGAGTCCCTTTACCTTTTTTATTATTATTATTATTATTATTATTATTATTATATAGATAAGGTGAGCCACTCACTATCAGATAGACCTGACAGGTACACCTGATCAGGAACGCCTGTCAGGTATACCTGATAGTGTGTGTACTCATCAGGTAACAGGTAGACCTGACAGGCGGACCTTTTCAGCCGTACCTGTCAGGTCTACCTGATAGTGAGTGGCTGGCCTTACATTCGTTTTCGGTACTGCAGGCTTTCTCCTATTCTGCCTTCCTCTTCCTTCTATCTTCGATTTCGGGACGATAAGACTTTAGCAATTACAGTTCCCTCTATCTAACCGCTTCTTTTACTAAACAAGCATCATACTTACTTTTTTCGAGTCCCAGATGGCTTTATGATTGACCAGGTGCATAAACTTATACACAAGATCTGGCTGGTTGGTTTCCGACGCTAGAGAACACACTACTGCAGGCTTTCTCCTATTCTGCCTTCCTTCTATCTTCGATTTCGGGACGATAAGACAGGCAGTTACAGTTCCCTCTATCTAACCGCTTCTTTCTTTTACTAAACAAGCATCATACTTACTTTCTTCGAGTCCCAGATGGCTTTATGATTGACCAGGTGCATAAACTTATACACAAGATCTGGCTGGTTGGTTTCCGACGCTAGAGAACACAGCTCCTTGTAAGTAGACAAGTTACCGCCAGATGGTGTGGTGATAGCACCCTCCTCGAATATCTTCGTGTCTTGAGTCACTTTAGCGGCGGTTTTGCGACCTTCAATTGAAATATTGTGGTTAAATTTTAAATAAATACCTAATAAATTTTTATTAAATAAATGAAGATCTGCGTGAGAAGGGGCTGTCCGGAAATGAGGTGCATAACAGAACGGACTGGAAGAGACTGACGCGAAATGCCGACCCCACTTGAGTGGGATAAGGCAAAGAAGAAGAAGAAGAAGAAGAAGAAGAAGAAGAAGAAGACCTAATAAATATTTATTTAATATGAATTAACATTAAATTAATAATTATTAGTTAATAGTTCAGTGAGCTGTACAATTGAATCAGAAAAAAAGCCTCTACGTGGCACCATTGGTCCGATCGGTTACAAATGAGTACAAAATCTTATAGAAAAAATGTCTTCATGTGCGTCCTAGACTGCAACAGCTCTAGGTATCTGGCAAAGGTTCATGAGAAAAAACGCCTTTTTCCCGTAGGTTTTTTTTTTTAAGATGAGTTTTAATTGACTATTTTCATTACCTTCCACCAGTTGTTGTACAAGGAGGGACACCAATTCCTTCTTCATTTCTTCTGGGCCACTCTCATACACAACGGCCAAACCTTTGGATGCGAAGTCTTGAATGATTTCTGTGGAAAATAAAAGATGAGTATAAAGGGCCAGAGAGGGAAAAGTTTCTATTGCTGCTTGTTACAGACCTGAGTGGGTTTCCATACATTTTTCCTGCACAGTGACATTAAAAAAAACTACCCATTTTTTTTTTTTTTTATTTTGTTAGTATTTTAAGGCTTGAATTGATGGGTCGGGCCAAAATCACATGATGGGCTCCAAGTGATTGCATTGTTTGAACAGAGTGAGTAGCCAGATGCATGAAGCCTGGGAAATGTAAATGTAAATGCAGTTTCTTTGTGTTATTATGTCACAACTTTGGTGCTCACTGCAGCATTGTAGGATTTTCCCAATATCTCAATAATCTTACAATCCTAAAATCCAATGTTTACCTACCATGCTGGCACCGGTTGCTATGCGCATTTATATGTCATAGCAACTCATTTTCCTCACGAGGCTGAGTGGGCCCCGCAACAGCCAGTCACGGAATCAATCATTTGGATTATACAAATTTCTTGACCCCGCCGGGAATCGAACCCGGGTCTCCCGCGTGCAAGGCGAGCGCAGTGACCACTACACCATGGGAGCTGACTCCTGGGAAATGTGACAAAATGTCATAAAGTCAATACTTTGGTCTTGGTTCTATGTACATATATGTATACTTTAGACTTGATGGCGAAACAGGATGATTGGATTAAATCCCCGTCAACCATGGCATTTTTTATACCACTTGAGAATTTAAACCACAGACTGATCTTTTAGGGTTTAGGGTACTAGCAAAGGTACATAATAAAGTTCATACACAAAAAGTCCACTCTGAGGCTTAGATGTAGGGGCGAATGCCCCAAAGGATGGGTTATACTTCTACGAATCTCTGGAGTACTAAAGTTGGTATTAGCGAAGAATGAACTGGGCATTATCCTCACTTAGTGGTTGTTTTACAACTTTACAAGGTAAAGTCCAGTCCTAGTAGTAAAACTGGAGCAAAATTTTAGAATAGGCCCTGGAAGGTTATTAAGGACTCGCGGAACTAACCTGTCTAGAGTGAGGATGTATCACAGGAGCGATCGTGTCCAGAATCTCTGCCAGGACCCATTTCAGGAGGTCCAAAGCTTGAGAATTTAAACCACAGACTGATCTTTTAGGGTTTAGGGTACTAGCAAAGGTACATACTAAAGTTCACACACAAAAAGTCCACTCTGAGGCTTGGGTTATACTTCTACGAATCTCTGGGGTACTAAAGTTGGTATTAGCGAAGAATGAACTGGGCATTATCGTTACCTAGTGGTTGTTTTACAACTTTACAAGGTAAAGTCCAGTCCTAGAGGTAAAACTAAAGGAAAATTTTGGAATAGGCCCTGGAAGGCTAATCAGGACTGGCGGAACTAACCTGTCTAGAGTGAGGATGTATCACAGGAGCGATCGTGTCCAGAATCTCTGCCAGGACCCATTTCAGGAGGTCCAAAGTTTCCCCATCCACGCTGATGTGTTTGGCCTTAAAATCAGCCTCAGTTTGGGCCCAGAAATCTCGGGCCTGGGGCGAGTGAGGTCCTAGAACACAGTTGACCAGGGCAAAACCCACCTCGAGATGAATCTCGATTTCCTTTGTCTGAAATTTAGAATGGTGTGATTAGGTCAGGTAATAGGATGGATTAATATATCTTTCCGGAGTGAACGATCTGGTATACTTTTCCATGTATTCCAGGTCGCGTATAAACCCTGGTATTCCAGTGTTAAAGCGGAGGGGGGGGCTTATTCGAGGGGGGAAAAACCTCTGTCTAGGGCCACATTTTGAGATTTAATTTAATGTGATTAGGTTGAGAAACCTGATTGGTTACAGTAAGTCATATTTTTCTAGCACTCTATTCTTCCCAAAGGAAGGAAACTTTGGTTGGACAAGTGCGAGAAGATCTGTCAGAAGATCAAAGTAGATTCTGTCAAACTCAGAATCTACGAAAGTTGCACCATCAATCCACTTGACCCCATATTTCAGGGTTAATGTATGAATTTTCTACATGTAGTAGGTATAATTGTCTAATAGGTACACATTTTGGCTCACCTGTTTGGCTTTGGTCAGCAATTTCTCAATGACGAGTTTCCTGTGAGGAAAACCATCGCTTACACATAGGAGACCCAAACTTTCAACAGCTCGTTCTTTAATCTGAAAAATAAAACGAGTTAAGTTTATTCAATGAAGCTATTTCACGTTCTGGGATCTGCTGGCTCTCTCCTCTCTTCGATTTTGGGATAAATAGACCTCAGTAGTAGCAGTTCCCCCCATCAAACCTCTTAAGCTATTTCAGAAAATATTTTCAGCATGGTTCATAGATTCCAGAATTAGTCAAGCCACAGGATTACATTCGAGGGTTCGATTCCCATATTTTATTCTCTGTTACGAAACTCGGGGCACACAGCTGCAGTAAAAGAAAGAGTTTTTTCCCCTTCAAGGGGCTTTAACACTACGAACGGTAGGACATCAGCACCGAAAAATACAGCTATAAATATCTATTGAAAATAATAATAGTAAAATATATTCTCTTACAACATGGCGGAAAGTCCTTTACCTTGGTAGTTATATTGGAACTGTTGGAAATCTCTTCCAGCTTATTGACCACATCCAGTTTGCCCGGATTGGCTAAATCCTTGGTAGCTTCATTGGGAAATGGGAGGGGCATAACTCTACCGATCTGACCAATAGCAGAGCAGGCAGCACTCATCAGGAGTGGCTGAGAATGACTGAGGAATTCCACTGTGGATGAAAACAAGACGGTCTCATGAATTTGATTATGTGGAAACATGGAAAAGAATAAGGTCAGACACTCACCATCAGGTAGACCTGACAGATACACCTAATCAGGTCCACCTGTCAGGTCTACCTGATCAAGTTCGCCTGTCAGGTCTACCTCATAGTGTGTGCTTATCAGGTATCAGGTAGACCTGACGGGCGGAGCTTTTCAGTCGTAACTGTCAGGTCTACCTGATAGTGTGTGTGCTCATCAGGTTGATCTGACAAGCGGACCTGATCAGGTGTACCTGATAGTGTGTGTGCTCATCAGGTAGATTTGACAAGCGGACCTGATCAGGTGTACCTGTCAGGTCTACCTGTTAGTGAGTGGCTCGCTTAAGGACCGTGAGTGAAACACCCTATGTTCAGATAATCTGAGTGTCTGGCTAGTGGAACAAAAATTCTCATCAGGTTGGAGTGACATAGGGCTTGAATAGCCGATGGCCCTCCTCATACCAATACCGCTTTCAATAAGAACGTTACTTACTCTTAGTTATGATCATGAATTTAACTTACAGTCGATAATGCCTCGAAGAATTGCTCAATGAGTGACAGATCTTTTTGAATGAGGGTGGGTACTTTGTTGACCAGGTGACCGATAATGTTGTACACATGCTGACGTTCTTGCGCTTCTAAATTGTTATCAGAGAGGAGCTGCAGGAATCCTGACTTGAGGAGCACGGGACCCACGCTTTTCAAATAGTTCGCATCCACCTGAAATAATGAAAAGGTAATTTACCACCAAGTAGTAATACGAGTAGAGACAACCGAAGCAACTGGAAATTTTTTGTCTAAAAATGTCGACCCCACTTGAGTGGGAAAAGGTAAAGAAGAAGTAGTGCAGACAACTAGATTGGGCCGACCCCTTGAGAAACTTGGGAAAAGGTGCAGCAAAACTAGTATGTATTCGAATTTTTTTTACACATGGTGGTCGGATTTTTTTTTTTTTTTACTTTCTATTTTATTTTATTTTATTTTTTTTTTTTTTGAACTGTAGAACCCAATTGAAAAAGTGGTATTTAAGGGACTCCTGAAGGCTCAAAAATGACCCAAACACCCAAAACAAGTGTGTTGACTGCCAAATGCGGAACAAACTGACCGACTACCTATGCGAAATCGTTGAATTTTCAGATTTCAATTAATGGTATTACCTGTTGAATGATAACTCGTCCAAATTGCAAAGCTTGAACTTTCAGCTTGGGTATGGTATTTTCTCCGTACAGAGAATCAAATAGGACTTGAATAGCAGTGGGCCAGATGACTGCAGGACCTGAGATAAAAATCAAGAATGGTTTTATTCAGAGTACAGAATGTAATCCTCACTAAGCTCTTTAAAAAATATTTACATAAAAAAACATGCTTAAGAAAAGTCCTAACAACATAGGCTGATTAAAATCGTCATTTTCCATATTTCTTCATTGGTTCAAAAATATGCCTAAATAAATTGGCGATAAGTAAAGGTACCTAATAAATGAGATAAGGTTGGTGTGTAGTGATTTTATCAACCAATAATTTGCGTGGTACCTACATAATGGATTGTTACCCTCCCTCTCTTCCCGTACACAAGGTGGATCTCTACAATGTAACCTTCTTTTACCCTTTTTTACAGAAAAAAAAATCAACTTACCCCTACATCTGGACAGGTAGGGCAGGATTTTCATTCTCATCCTAATGTTGGCGCCCAGCTTTCGTTTTTCCGGTTCGTTGGATTTCACTCCGAGGTAGATCGTATACAGGGGTGCCACCAGTTGAGCGTTGCTCCAATCTATGCCACCTATGATACGTCTCAGTTCGAGATCGCCATCGTTGGCAACGTTGTGTCGAGTATCCGAGGCGGCAACAATGTAGAGACAAAACGTCTCGGGCTCGGGCAGAATTTTGTTGGACACCAACTTGATAACACCCACTTTTATCTGTTGAGAAAAGTAATATTCATATATGTTTTCAGGAAAAGTATAACGTGGAGTGTCATTAGTGCAGTAGGTTAAGGCACTGGATTTGTAACCAGGAGACTGTGGTTCTAATCCTAAGAGAGGCATAAAATTTGGGGGAAATGAGTCAGGGGGGAAGGTCATTAGTAAGATTTCCAACATTCTAACAAATTAATTCTAAATTAAAATGAATAAATAGGTACCAGATAATTAAACTGTTAAAATTGACTGTCTATTAATAACTAGATTCTCATTATCGTTTTAAAAGGGGAAAAAAAGTCTCACTTTTTCCAGAGTCTCAGGAGAATCAATTATTCCATCAGCCATGACTCTCTTGTATGTTGCAATGCTCATGCCCTGAGGTGCAGTGCCCTCGAAATTGAATCTACAAGTAGAAGAAATTATAAAGAAATCAATCAACAAAGTGAAAGTCAAGAGGCAAGGCACTTGTAAAAAAAAAGTAAAAAGGGGGGAACTAGAATCTAAAAATAAAATTTAAAAAATCCTTTTTGGATTAGACATACATAAAAGATTTTGAAGCATAAAAGACATGTCAGAAAGCTGAAGAATCAATTTGATATTAGATACTCACCCATAAGGCATGATGAGTAAAGATTTTGAAGCATAAAAGACATGTCAGAAAGCTGAAGAATCAATTTGATATTAGATACTCACCCATAAGGCATGATGAGTACATCCAGCAAATACTCAAAGAGTAGCTTTTGAAGTGAAGGGTTGGCTCTGATACTGTCAAACAAAGGTTGATTCTGTTTCTCCTTGGAGTGAGATAGATCCATATGTGAGAGGGCTGAAGTAACTAGAAGTAACAGACTGGAGAAGAAAACATTGTACATGGTTAGTTGGGTTTTTTGAAACTATATGTAGAGGTAAAATTAGATAAAGACATGCCCCGTTGGAAATGTGCAAATGGCAACACAAATTGAGAGCACTGAGGCTATATTTGTACAAATATACATACTTCTATCATACATATAGGTACACTACATTATTGTATTTCATCTCAGAAACAGGAAATATTTTGGAACAAAGTTAGATTGTTAATTTTATTTACCTGTCTTGATGAGCAGTAAGCTTTCCTGACAATGCTTTCAGCAGAACAGGAATCAAATCAGCTTGAGCTGACCCAGGCAGTCTTGGAAAGCCAATCTTGATGTAAATGATTGCAAAGTTCTGTGGAAAAAGATGGATGTAAATTTACACAGGCATGCTTACTGTAACTTGGCCTGGCACACTACTGTGCACTCAGATTTTTGTATTGTCAAATATTTACCTACATATTAAATAAATTACTAACCTAATGTATAATCTTATGATGATATTAAGGTCTATAATAAGAAGATAGAACTATGTATTACCACAATGAAGGAGTTTGAGGATGGGTCCTGATAAAGATCCAGAAGACTTTTGACGGGTAGCTGTACATTGGGCCTGGCTTTTATTCTTTTGCTGATATGGGTAAGGAGTTCAATGACCTGCAAATAGTAAAAGCAGAAGTGATTTAAAAAAAAAAAAAAATGTTGAAGAGGAAATAAAGACCTATACTGAACCAATATCTGGAAGTGCAAAACCCCATTTCATTTTCCTCAAATGATCACATTCTGGTTAAGCAACACAAAAGATACAAGAGAAATGTATGGTCCTACAAGGTTAAAAGTAGAAATTAGCTGAGAAAGAAGTAGAATAACTTCTCTCTTTGATTTCACCTTCTTTTTGACTTCTTCATGAGTGCTTGATAGCTTGAGGAGAACTGGAGGCAAGAACTTGGTCACCATTGATTCCAACTGTTCATCTGTTTCTGCAGATCCAAACCTCAAGAATACCCGTTCCAGAAGCACTAGAAGAAATAAGGTAACATTTATGAATTATGGAGCGCGGTAGCGCTCCACCCCGCCAAGTCAAGAAAGTTTAATTATATTGCAAAGCTATAAGGTTTTGAATTTGTGACAGTATATTTTTATTTTTATTTTTTTTTTTTTATTTTTTACAATTCGCCCGAACGCATTTTACATGCAATT
This sequence comes from Diaphorina citri, assembly GCF_000475195.1. Lineage (NCBI taxonomy): Eukaryota > Metazoa > Arthropoda > Insecta > Hemiptera > Psyllidae > Diaphorina > Diaphorina citri. Next base: position 67,628 of record NW_007378139.1, read on the forward strand.
ACACGGGTGATTACAAAACATACATTTAATACCTATTAATACAACCCATGCCTCTATCCAAGAAAGGAAAAGTTCGGTCAGAAAATTTCCGCCCTGCCCGGGATTCGAACCCAGCACCTCCAGGTTGAGCGTCAGTGCTCTTGACCACTCAGCCACAGAGGTCCCTTTACCCTAACAGGACATATAGGTACTCACACATCGCCACACGCAAGGAGCAACAGGTATCTAGACTCAGCATGTGTAGCGTGGAACACACAGTTCAAATATCTGGCCACTACAAGGCGAGCCATTGGGTTCTTGGATTCCATCTGAGTCGTGAGAACGGACAGGAGCTTGCTAGATAGATCCGAGTCCAAATTAGTGAATGAAGCACACATTGTCAGTAAGGATTCCCGGATCGACGTCTGAACGTCTGGTAACTCTTCCTAGAAACATGGAAAATAATAAAGGTAGAAACACACTACCATCACGTCACGTGAACTCATGGGGAGTCAGAAAGATGTAGTTCAAAGTTTTCCCATAATATTGTAGGTAATCTCGTTCAGGATAGCTACACTACTATCACGTCACATGAGAGGATGGTGACTCGGTGAGTGAAACACCCTATATTCAGGTAGATAATCTGAGTGTCTGGCTAGTGGACGTTATGCAGGGAGTATATTATTGTCTGGCTGTGGGATTATAAACAGGAAGAAAAACACCTAATCCTAACGATTAAGTTTTTTTTCCATAGGGGGAACAGAGGTCTTAGCGTCCCAAAATCGAAGAGAGAAAGAAGACAGGATAGGAGAAAGCCAGCCATTCCGAGAACGAACCTAATCTTTTTAGGATAGAGTTTGCCCCGGGCGGGAATGGAACAAAAATTCTCATCAGGTTGGAGTGACATAGGGCTTGAATAGCCAATGGCCCTCCTTATACCAATACCTACCGCTTTCAATAAGAACGTTACTTACTCTTAGTTATGATCATAATGGCCCTCCTTATACCAATACCGCTTTCAATAAGAACGTTACTTACTCTTGGTTATGATCATGGATTTAACTTACAGTCGATAGTGCCTCGAAGAATTGCTCAATGAGTGACAGATCTTTCTGAATGAGGGTGGGTACTTTGTTGACCAGGTGACCGATAATGTTGTACACATGCTGACGTTCTTGCGCTTCTAAATTGTTATCAGAGAGAGTTAGTTTATGTTTATTTAGCCATAGGAAAACAGATGTAAGATCTTCTTGAAGGAGGAGGCAATCTTCTTCGCTATTAATATTACGGTAAAATCCAATGTTTACCTACCATGCTGGCACCGGTTGCTATGCGCATTTATATGTCATAGCAACTCATTTTCCTCACGAGGCTGAGTGGGCCCCGCAACAGCCAGTCACGGAATCAATCATTTGGATTATACAAATTTCTTGACCCCGCCGGGAATCGAACCCGGGTCCGCTGAGTGGGCCCCACAACAGCCAGTCACGGGATCAATCATTTGCATGATACAAATTTCTTGACCCCGCCGGGAATCGAACCCGGGTCTCCCGCGCGTGCAACGCGAGCACAGGTGACCCCTAACCATTCCTGGGAAATGTGACAAAATGTCATAAAGTCAATACTTTGGTCTTGGTTCTATGTATATGTATACTTTAGACTTGATGGCGAAACAGGATGATTGGATTAAATCCCCGTCAACCATGGCATTTTTTATACCACTTGAGAATTACCAGGCAGTCTTGGAAAGCCAATCTTGATGTAAATGATTGCAAAGTTCTGTGGAGAAAGATGGATGTAAATTTACACAGGCATGCTTACTATAACTTGGCCTGGCACACTACTGTGCACTCAGATTTTTGTATTTTCAAATATTTACCTACATATTAAATTAATTACTAACCTAATGTATAATCTTATGATGATATTAAGGTCTATAATAAGAAGATAGAACTATGTATTACCACAATGAAGGAGTTTGAGGATGGGTCCTGATAAAGATCCAGAAGACTTTTGACGGGTAGCTGTACATTGGGCCTGGCTTTTATTCTTTTGCTGATATGGGTAAGGAGTTCAATGACCTGCAAATAGTAAAAGCAGAAGTGATTTAAAAAAAAAAAAAAATGTTGAAGAGGAAATAAAGACCTATACTGAACCAATATCTGGAAGTGCAAAACCCCATTTCATTTTCCTCAAATGATCACATTCTGGTTAAGCAACACAAAAGATACAAGAGAAATGTATGGTCCTACAAGGTTAAAAGTAGAAATTAGCTGAGAAAGAAGTAGAATAACTTCTCTCTTTGATTTCACCTTCTTTTTGACTTCTTCATGAGTGCTTGATAGCTTGAGGAGAACTGGAGGCAAGAACTTGGTCACCATTGATTCCAACTGTTCATCTGTTTCTGCAGATCCAAACCTCAAGAATACCCGTTCCAGAAGCACTAGAAGAAATAAGGTAACATTTATGAATTATGGAGCGCGGTAGCGCTCCACCCCGCCAAGTCAAGAAAGTTTAATTATATTGCAAAGCTATAAGGTTTTGAATTTGTGACAGTATATTTTTATTTTTATTTTTTTTTTTTTATTTTTTACAATTCGCCCGAACGCATTTTACATGCAATTACACGGGTGATTACAAAACATACATTTAATACCTATTAATACAAAATATGAATCTTAATACTACGTACCTACGTCCTACCTATGCAAACAAGGGAGAAATACCTACTCTACTGTTCTCTCCGAGGGGAAAACGACCCCCGCCCAAGACCGTCCTACACACCTCCTTGAACCTCCTCGGCGCCGTCGAAAGGTCGAGATCAAGAGAATGTTTGTTGTATAACATTAAACCGGATGGAATGGTTGAGTGAAGGTACGAGCTTCTCAGATTTTTGTTAATATAACCAAGTAGTAATACGAGTAGAGACAACCGAAGCAACTGGAAATTTTTGTCTAAGCACTCAGATTTTTGTATTTTTCGACCCCACTTGAGTGGGAAAAGGTAAAGAAGAAGTAGTGCAGACAACGAGATTGGGCCTACCCCTTGAGAAACTTGGGAAAAGGTGCAGCAAAACTAGTATTCATTCGAATTTTTTTTACACATGGTGGTCGTATTTTTTTTTTTGAACTGTAGAACCCAATTGAAAAAGCGGTATTTAAGGGCTTCTGAAGGCTCAAAAATGACCCAAGCACCCAAAACAAGTAAACTATCTGTGAGTTGACTGCCAAATACGGAACAAACTGACAGACTATGCGAAATCGTTGAATTTTCAGATTTCAATTACTTAATGGTATTACCTACCTGTTGAATGATAACTCGTCCAAATTGCAAAGCTTGAACTTTCAGCTTGGGTATGGTATTTTCTCCGTACAGAGAATCAAATAGGACTTGAATAGCAGTGGGCCAGATGACTGCAGGACCTGAGATAAAAATCAAGAATGGTTTTATTCAGAGTACAGAATGTAATCCTCACTAAGCTCTTTAAAAAATATTTACATAAAAAAACATTGTTAAGAAAAGTCCTAACAACATATGCTGATTAAAATCGTCATTTTCCATATTTCTTCATTGGTTCAAAAATATGCCTAAATAAATTGGCGATAAGTAAAGGTACCTAATAAATGAGATAAGGTTGGTGTGTAGTGATTTTATCAACCAATAATTTGCGTGGTACCTACATAATGGATTGTTACCCTCCCTCTCTTCCCGTACACAAGGTGGATCTCTACAATGTAACCTTCTTTTACCCTTTTTTACAGAAAAAAAAATCAACTTACCCCTACATCTGGACAGGTAGGGCAGGATTTTCATTCTCATCCTAATGTTGGCGCCCAGCTTTCGTTTTTCCGGTTCGTTGGATTTCACTCCGAGGTAGATCGTATACAGGGGTGCCACCAGTTGAGCGTTGCTCCAATCTATGCCACCTATGATACGTCTCAGTTCGAGATCGCCATCGTTGGCAACGTTGTGTCGAGTATCCGAGGCGGCAACAATGTAGAGACAAAACGTCTCGGGCTCGGGCAGAATTTTGTTGGACACCAACTTGATAACACCCACTTTTATCTGTTGAGAAAAGTAATATTCATATATGTTTTCAGGAAAAGTATAACGTGGAGTGTCATTTAAATTAGGTTAGAAAGGAAAATAATTTAAGTAGCCTCTTGTTGGAACATTTCTATTATGATTTCACCATACTGCAGCTCTGTACATAAATAGAACATAGGGGATTCTCTTTCAAGATGTGAGTGAGAAATCAAAAGACAGCTCTTAAGATTAAATTTTGACTTTCTGAATGATCAACTAAGTAGAACTTGTAGAACATTACATTTATTTTGAGTAAGGAAAGAAGGACTTTTTAGGCAGGACTATGTCAGTAGAGTTCTAGGAAGTCAGGATCCTGGTCTATCTACATCTAACATCGAATCCCTTAACTTACTCAGCTCATCGTTGGGGTTGGTGACTGCGGCCATCCTGAGATGACGAATAATGGTAGAAATTGGAGTAGAATGTCGAAATCACTGAAAATAGAGCTAAATTCAATAAATTAAGGACATTTTGAACTTGAACTATTAAAATTTTAGAATGACGAGTGAAAACAAAACTTTTTTTTTGTAAACATTTCACTGTTGTGAACCTAGCCATTTTCGTAGAGCGTATTTTCCCCCCATTGTATTTTCGTGATGAGTAAAGCGTATTTTTTTATATGACTTTTTTTAGTGATCAGTGGATTTGGGCAAATCGGTTGTTGGTTCTGTCCGGCCGAGTTGGGCCGGGCCCAAGCGAAATTTCGATCAATAAATTAAGGACATTTTGAACTTGAACTATTAAAATTTTAGAATGACGAGTGAAAACAAAACTTTTTTTTGTAAACATTTCACTGTTGTGAACCTAGCCATTTTCGTAGAGCGTATTTTTCCCCATTATATTTTCGTGATGAGTAAAGCGTATTTTTTTAGATGACTTTTTTTAGTGATCAGTGGATTTGGGCAAATCGGTTGTTGGTTCTGTCCGGCCGAGTTGGGCCGGGCCCAAGCGAAATTTCGAAGTTCCGAATTTAGGGGTTGGTCTACGTAGAACCAGTACTTCTTATGTACCGTGATTTCGGCATTTTCGGCGTTGAATCCAACTAAAAGTTAACCCGGCCTAGTTTTGATGATCTCAATGTGGGTTGTTCAACAATTTTACCGGTATGTAAGTACTGCTGACATTTTGTTTTGAACCGCAGGTCTAGGTAACCATTTTCTTCCAGTCTGTCGACAGACTACCCGCCTCGTCACATTCACTTCACGTTTCTTAACACTTCTTCAACAATAGGTACCTGCTACAGTGCTATCGCCGCGCTGCTGACTTCCAATAAAAAAAAAGTATAACTTTGACATTATGGCCATAATTCCGGAATCCCGGATACCTAATACCTACTGACTGTTGTAAGTATCTCGGTACCTACCTAACTTATTTGCAATACCTACGAAAGTAGATAGGGAGGTAGTAGGTAGGTACGTATTTTTTTTTTTTTTTTGTCGACGGACCCGGGATCATGGCAAGCGTTACCACTGGCCTAACCTAACAGTACCCAGTACCCGATACCTATATCTCGAGTTCTAATCTTTATGGCCATTCCGATGCTGTTGGTAATAAAATTTAAAATGGAAATAGGTAGGTAGGTATAGATAGGTTATAAGTGGACTGACCACAAGAACGAGAGAGAGAGAGAGAGAGAGAGAGAGAGGGAGAGAGAGAGAAAGAGATTATAAAGGGATAAGGGTTATTAGGTTCGTCCTATATGTAGAGTCGACTAGGTACTTGAAATATGATAGGTATGGGTACAGTTCATATTCGTACTGCCCTTATTTTGTATAGATATTTTATCTATAGAATATACGTTTCTATCTATATCAGAGGAAAATGAATTTTCTCTTCTACCTAATTCCCTAGCTAACATTTTATCGAAAGAAAATGATAAGAATAGAACTCGAGGGTTTGAAACTACCTATGTACCGTTATTTCGGCATTTTCGGCGTTGAATCCAACTAAAAGTTAACCCGGCCTAGTTTTGATGATCTCAATGGGTTGTTCAACATTTTTACCGGTATGTAAGTACTGCTGACATTTTGTTTTGAACCGCAGGTCTATGTAACCATTTTCTTCCAGAGTCTGTCGACAGACTACCCGCCTCGTCACATTCACTTCACGTTTCTTAACACTTCTTCAACAATAGGTACCTGCTACAGTGCTATCGCCGCGCTGCTGACAGAAAGTATAACTTTGATATTATGGAATCCCGGATACCTACCTACTGACTGTTGTAAGTATCTCGGTACCTACCTACTTATTTGCAATACCTACGAAAGTAGATAGGGGGGTGGTAGGTAGGTACCTACTTTTTTTTTGTCGATGGTGGGTGTCGAAGAGAGGATGCTGTTAGTAATAAAATTTAAAATGGAAATAGGTAGGTAGTAGGTATAGATAGGTAGGTATCTAGGTACATTATGTATAATGGGGATTGGGGACTGACCACAAGAAGAGAGAAAGAGAGTAGAGAGAGACACAGACAGACAGAGGGAGAGAGAGAGAGTTAGAGAGACACAGACAGAGGGAGGGAGAGAGAAAGCGAGAAAGAGAGTAGAGAGAGACACAGACAGAGAGAGAGAGAGAGTTAGAGAGACACAGACAGAGGGAGGGAGAGAGAAAGAGAGTAGAGAGAGACACAGACAGACAGAGGGAGAGAGAGAGAGAGTTAGAGAGACACAGACAGAGGGAGGGAGAGAGAAAGCGAGAAAGAGAGAGAGAGAAAGAGATTGTAAAGGGATAAGGGTCATTAGGTTCGTACCTATATGTAGAGTCGACTAGGTACTTGAAATATGATAGGTATGGGTACAGTTCATATTCGTACTACCCTTATTTTGTATAGATATTTTATCTATCTATAGAATATACGTTTCTATCTATATCCGAGGAAAATGAATTTTCTCTTCTACCTAATTCCCTAGCTAACATTTTATCGAAAGAAAATGATAAGAATAGAACTCGAGGGTTTGAAATATGAGATATAAAGAAGAGAGCTTGCTCCAGGAGAGTGGGGGAGAAGCTTATAGGGAGAATAATACCCACTTTCAAGCTACGAAAAAAGCTCTTCTTCCCCTAGAGTCTAAACTTGTGCTTGGACAAACCTCATTGTACTATGAACTTTTGTATACCTACATATTATAGTTATGTAAGTATGTACCAGAGCTATACCTGTTATATTCAGCAACCTCCGTGGTCGAGTGGGTATCATACTAGCCTTGCACACCGGATGCCCTGGGTTTGATTTCCGGCAAAGTCGAATTTTGTGTGGTTCTCTGAGTATTCCGCTGTAAGAGTAAGGACTCCGAAACGACCTTTTAGAAACCAAAATGCATCATTTTACGACCCTACAGGACCTGCCGCCAGTCTATAGTTAGCTTGGAGGGTAAGCCGCCCGCCTTGTAAGCGCTAGGTCGCGGGTTAGATTCCCGCCCGGGTCGAACATTATCTCAAACTGATGAGGTTCGTGTTCGGAACGGTTGGCTTTCTCCTGTCCTGTCCAACCTTCGATTTCGGAACGATAAGACCTCTGTTGATACATTTCCGTTTGAGACATTTTTTTTTTTTAGATCCAACGCTGGGATCCCTACTCTCAGTGGTCTGAAAGATTGAAAGGTACAACAGTGAAAACAACACGATATAAAAATGCAGTACCTACCTATACTTTTATGTTTATGATCTTTCGAAGCTGTTTTCCCTGCACATATGAAAGAAGAAAGAAAAATGTATATTAAGGAAGAGAGCTTTCCTTTTGAGAATATAGGTATTTGCATAAGTAGGTATTATAATGTACCAAAGAACACATGATGTGTACATAATATGGGTTATATTTACTTTACGTCTTTGTTATTATGAGTTTTTTGAATTTTCGAAACCACCACAAATGATACCTGCTACCTGGTAGCTGGTAGGTACATAGGTAGGTATTAAAATGCCCTTGTGGTTAGGAATCTCGTACCTAATATGGTTAGGTAGGTATGTAAGAACATAATATACCCATTTCAAAACATACTATACCTACCGCCTACCTTCTCATTTTATCTGCTTTACTCCCTACTCCCTTCTTCCTTGTCTCTTCTTTCCCTCGTCTAGTCTCTTTCCATTTTCTTTTTCTAACTTTATCATGATTTCTTATCACATTCTTTCTTTTTTACTACCTTGGAATTTCCTCTCGTCCGTTCCCCTCTCTCTTCCTCTCTTATTTTCTACCTACATAGTTGTATAAAATAATCACTTTCTCTCTCTCTCTCTTTCCTTTTTTTTACATCGTCTTCCTCATGCTCTTTTCTTCGACTTTTTATGTCTTTTTCTCACCACGGTGCTACGATATTAATTATTTATATGAGAGAGAGAGAGAGAGAGAGAGAGAGAGAGAGAGAGAGAGAGAGAGAGAGAGAGAGAGAGAGAGAGAGAGGGAGAGAGAGAGAGAGGGAGGGAGAGAGAGAGAGGGAGAGGGCCCCCTAACCCTCTTAAATATTACTTACGTCACTGGTTAAATTGTATTTATATGTTTGTTTTTTAAGCGTGGAAAACAAAATGTTCAACTTTTTTTTCTCCAAGTTTTAGCGCATGGGAAGTGTCTGTATCACGTAGCTATTGATTTGAGTAAATATTTTCCCTCCTCGCTCCCTCTATTCCCTCCCAATGGGGGGAGAAAGCACGACTTGCAGTTATAATTCGAATTAGTTTGGGTTCAGTTTGTCCGTTAGTCAAGTCAGTAGAGGACGTGAAAAATTCGGTCCCTTCAGTAACTTTACTCATTTACGGCTTATATAGACACTATCTTATTGAGTACCTTAGGTACTTGGTCGTTTAAAAAAATTGCAATTAAAATTGAACGTATTTTTGAACAAGAGAAGGCGAAAAATTCGTATCTGTGAGGGAAAAATTCGTGTTAAATTTTAGTTATTTTGAGACTTTTTGAGCGATGTTTTTAAAATTTTAACGCCCGCAGGGGAAAAGTCGGTTATTTTTACGCGTTTCGAAAGTCAGATTCAAATACCTTCCTGTTTTCTGCGTTCGACTTTCTCGACAGAAATGAGCTTGATGTAAAATTCTATCTAAACAGGTAAGATAATTATAACGTAGAATTTGTAGATACCTACGTAATTAGTTGCCTAATTGTTTACTATTTTAGTCAGATCATTATTAACTTTTGGAATTTCAATGCATGTTGACGCGCTTTGGGGGGAAAACCCAAAATTTGACACCATCGGTAGATAATAAATGCTTTATCATGCTTAATATGTACTTTTATACATTTAGACATACCTATCTATAAGTAAGTATTGGACGTACATATCTACTATGATAAAATATCGAAATTATCGAAAACAGTCCATTTCGGCTGACCTACATAATTTCCTATTTGCATGGGATTTTCCTGCATGTGTGGGCGAATGAATTGCATGGTACATAGATAACATATCTGAAATAAGAGATGAATTTGAATAGGTATACTATGCATATGTTGTGTACATGAACTACCTGCTCTTTTTCATTAGCTTGTTGAATTACAAAGTCATGTCATGAAATGAATATCAAAAGAGGCAGATTTTGATTAGGCAGGTTAGGCTATGGGGGTAAAGGGGATTTTTAGTCCGTCCTTCCTTTATTATTACGATAGTAATAAAAAGGTATAAGGGGACGGACTATTGTATTCGCTTCGGTGTCGTCATTTTGTACTTGGTCCAAATAGGTACCAAATCAACAAATTGCTGTCCCCACGCATTTAATGATTTTCCCCCGTATTCTCTTACATCCCTCTAGGGAGAGAGAATAATGGAAGCGTCGACACTGGTTTTCGGTACCGCACCGGGAGGAAATTACCATTTTAATTAGGGAAGATTCAAAAATTCATCTTCATTGTCGATGAGGGGAAGCTACTTAAAATTCCCACCTATAGCTTTTTCATCCTAAGATATCACGTGCTGCTGGTCTTTGGGTGTGCACTAGTCTCGTAAGGTTTAAAAAAAAAAGTCGAGGGATGTCTTCAATAAAAGTTCGATTTGGCCTTTTCAGTTGGTTAAAAGAGTTGCTACCTCTCGTATGCAAAAAGGCTTTTCTTTTAATCCAGCTGGGTTAAAACCGCAGTAAAGAGATTAATCTGTGTAACTCGGATTGCTGGCCCTTTTAGGAAAGATCAACGTAGGTACCTACAAAAATATAAAATAGCATACATACATATGCACATATTTTGTATATTTTGCTATGTATAGAACTCATTACAGCTAATACCAATTAGAGAGAAATACGAGTAGAGAAGGAGAGGAGAGAGAGAGAGAAACGAAAATTACCGACAATATTATCGTCATAAGGGCGAATGACTTGTAATTAGAAATTAACTACCTACAACACAGACAGAGCACTGTATTTAGGTTTCATTCAGCCTTAATTTTCTTTCTCCTTTACCTTCCTCTCTCTCTCTCCCTCTCTCTCTGTTTCCTCTTCGTCTTTTTTCCGTTTTTACCTCTTTTACATTGGAGGTATTGGAACATAACCCAATAATTAATAACCCAAGGTCACTAGGGTACAATTTTATACCGGTCTAGAGTAGAATATAACTTATATATCCTGCGCTGCCCGAATAGGACTGAAAAGTCCCTTTACTCCAGCAGGCTAAACGAGGTCTCGTATGTTGGGTGGTAGGTTGGTAAGAGGGAGGGTATGTATGTGCAGGTACATCTACTTTGTATAGAAAACATTGGAGTACCACCAATAAGTGTAGGACTGTTGGTACCGTAGGTTGGTAATAGGTAATATTATGTTTTTCGCATACGTTTCCCCCCCCCCCCCCCTCTTTTTTTTGAAGCACGACTTGCAGTTATAATTCGAATTAGTTTGGTTTGGGTTCAGTTTGTCCGTTAGTCAAGTCAGTAGAGGACGTCAAAAATTCGGTCCCTTCAGTAACTTTACTCATTTACGGCTCAGATAGACACTATCTTTTTGAGTACCTTAGGTACCTACTTGGTCGTTTAAAAAATTGCAATTAAAATTGAAAGTATTTTTGAACATTACAAGGCGAAAAATTCGTATCTGTGAGGGAAAAATTCGTGTTAAATTTTAGCTATTTTGAGACTTTTTGAGCGATGTTTTTAAAATTTTAACGCCCGCAGGGGAAAAGTCGGTTATTTTTACGCGTTTCGAAAGTCAGATTCAAATACCTTCCTGTTTTCTGCGTTCGACTTTCTCGACAGAAATGAGCTTGATGTAAAATTCTATCTAAACAGGTAAGATAATTATAACGTAGAATTTGTAGATACCTACGTAATTAGTTGCCTAATTGTTTACTATTTTAGTCAGATCATTATTAACTTTTGGAATTTCAATGCATGTTGACGCGCTTTGGGGGGAAAACCCAAAATTTGACACCATCGGTAGATAATAAATGCTTTATCATGCTTAATATGTACTTTTATACATTTAGACATACCTATCTATAAGTAAGTATTGGACGTACATATCTACTATGATAAAATATCGAAATTATCGAAAACAGTCCATTTCGGCTGACCTACATAATTTCCTATTTGCATGGGATTTTCCTGCATGTGTGGGCGAATGAATTGCATGGTACATAGATAACATATCTGAAATAAGAGATGAATTTGAATAGGTATACTATGCATATGTTGTGTACATGAACTACCTGCTCTTTTTCATTAGCTTGTTGAATTACAAAGTCATGTCATGAAATGAATATCAAAAGAGGCAGATTTTGATTAGGCAGGTTAGGCTATGGGGGTAAAGGGGATTTTTAGTCCGTCCTTCCTTTATTATTACGATAGTAATAAAAAGGTATAAGGGGACGGACTATTGTATTCGCTTCGGTGTCGTCATTTTGTACTTGGTCCAAATAGGTACCAAATCAACAAATTGCTGTCCCCACGCATTTAATGATTTTCCCCCGTATTCTCTTACATCCCTCTAGGGAGAGAGAATAATGGAAGCGTCGACACTGGTTTTCGGTACCGCACCGGGAGGAAATTACCATTTTAATTAGGGAAGATTCAAAAATTCATCTTCATTGTCGATGAGGGGAAGCTACTTAAAATTCCCACCTATAGCTTTTTCATCCTAAGATATCACGTGCTGCTGGTCTTTGGGTGTGCACTAGTCTCGTAAGGTTTAAAAAAAAAAGTCGAGGGATGTCTTCAATAAAAGTTCGATTTGGCCTTTTCAGTTGGTTAAAAGAGTTGCTACCTCTCGTATGCAAAAAGGCTTTTCTTTTAATCCAGCTGGGTTAAAACCGCAGTAAAGAGATTAATCTGTGTAACTCGGATTGCTGGCCCTTTTAGGAAAGATCAACGTAGGTACCTACAAAAATATAAAATAGCATACATACATATGCACATATTTTGTATATTTTGCTATGTATAGAACTCATTACAGCTAATACCAATTAGAGAGAAATACGAGTAGAGAAGGAGAGGAGAGAGAGAGAGAAACGAAAATTACCGACAATATTATCGTCATAAGGGCGAATGACTTGTAATTAGAAATTAACTACCTACAACACAGACAGAGCACTGTATTTAGGTTTCATTCAGCCTTAATTTTCTTTCTCCTTTACCTTCCTCTCTCTCTCTCCCTCTCTCTCTGTTTCCTCTTCGTCTTTTTTCCGTTTTTACCTCTTTTACATTGGAGGTATTGGAACATAACCCAATAATTAATAACCCAAGGTCACTAGGGTACAATTTTATACCGGTCTAGAGTAGAATATAACTTATATATCCTGCGCTGCCCGAATAGGACTGAAAAGTCCCTTTACCCCAGCAGGCTAAACGAGGTCTCGTATGTTGGGTGGTAGGTTGGTAAGAGGGAGGGTAGGATAATATGGTAGGTAATGTATGTATGTGCAGGTACATCTACTTTGTATAGAAAACATTGGAGTACCACCAATAAGTGTAGGACTATAGGTACCGTAGGTAGGTAATAGGTATTATGTTTTTCGCATACGTTTTTTTTTCCGATGTTTTTTTAATACCCGCTTACGCACAAGTAGGTATTCAGGTACCTACTTTTTCAAAAATTCTGAGTAAATTTCAGTTAATGACGTTGTTTTACGTCATAAACTCGAGGAGAAAATGCTAGAGAGAGAAAGGTGGAGGACAAAAGCTAGGAAGGTAACAGACGTCAAAAGTGAGAAAACACGGGGTGGAAATTAAGGACAGAAGAGCAACTTGAGCGAATAGGTCCTTGGAATTTAAAAAGTTTTAGCTGTTAAATTAAGAACGAAGCATAAAAAATAAAGGCTCCTACACACGAACACGATGAGGAGTGGATTTGGTTCCTGTACATTGTGCCCAGTCCAAAATTCTAAATGGATTCGAGTTAATCCGGGTACTCAGATAGAATCCGGATAGAAACAGGATTCTAAGTGGGTAGAAAGTGTAGAAACCTGATTCTAAGTGCCCTAAGTAGGTAGAAAACCGGATTCTAAGCTGAGATTTTTCGAGGAGAGTAGAAACCGGATAGAATTGGGTATGGTGAATCCTAAGATAGGTACTGCAATCGCGTTTCACACTTGGACGGGGAATTCGCTAATCCATGCCATGGATTCACGTGATAACTTTCGGACATTCCTACAATCCAGCAAAGCCAACAACTGGACTGCGTCTACTACCGATTTCCATAACGATAAGTAGTTTTGAATTGGCTTCAATCGATTTGCATTTTTGGACTTGTCGTGAGTAGGCACCTTGGAAAAAGAACAAATTAGCATACTTTCACAAAATAAGAGAGGGAGAGAGAAAGAAAGAGGAGAGAGAGAAAGAAAGAGGAGAGAGAGAGAAAGAGAGAGAGAGAGAGAGAGAGAGAGAGAGAGAGAGAGAGAGAGGGGAAAAAGAACAAATTAGCATACTTTCAAAAAATGAGAGAGGGAAAGGGGGAAAGAAAGAGAGAGAGAAAGAAAGAGAGAGAGAGAGAGGAAGAGAGAGAAAAGGTAAAACGAGCTTAATTAGATTATGTACAAAAAATTGTACTTGATATCTCTCTATTTAACAGATTAAATACAAAGTTAAATGTACACATAAAAAGTAGATGTGAAAAAACACGTACGTATGAACAAACAGAGAGGTCGTAAAATTTGAATAATCTCGTTTGGAAAACATTTTTGTGGTGCTTTATTTAGTATGACAGTGTCATGGCATTGGCTCAACAGTTTATATTTTATATGTATAGAGATAGTAAAATGTAATAGGTATGCTATTTTTATCTCCCAGTCTAAAAATGTAGGTACCTAGTTAGTTATATATATCACTGGCGTTTATCCCAACCCCGCAGGGACATTTGGGGGACCCTAGGACATGTAATTCCATTACATTACAGACATTAAACAGAGAATACAGATATGTAATATGAGTCAGATCTCAGATTAGACTAAATGGTCAGAGTCAGGACACTTTGCTCTTACGAGGCGAAAAAGTTATGGATGGCATAAGAAATGTCCAAAATTTAGACTCACTTGACAGTTGAAATTATTCTTTACGACCTCTATGTTTTTTTTCTACATCTTTTGAAACAAAACTGTACAAAATAGGAACTTTTGGTGCAAAATTACAAACAAAGGACCCAAGTAGGTATTATTTAACATGTGAGAAAATGTGTAGGTAAATAGAATTTTAAACGTGTTTTACAATTAACTTATGATCAATATTCAGTCTCATCACAGCTGCATCAAGTTGGCGTAAATTCCAGAGCTATAGGTATTATCTCTTCAACAGAAACTTCCATGGCTACCTTCAAATTAAATAATTTCTTCAAATGAAACTGATCCCAAAGGCAGGGTAAACCTAGACTCTTCACAGATGGAGTGTGCCTGAAAGCATGTCATATGTTCCAATCCACTCGACCCCAATATTTCCCGATAAAGAGTTATCAGAATTTTCCTTAATTCTAATAGGTACTCGTATTGCCATTAAGTTATTCCTACGGGAAGTCTCACATGTAGGTGTGATATGATGTAGAACTCCGAAGGGATGGATGATGGAGAATATTTTAAGCAGTATCAGCATAGGCATCAACATGATGGAGAATGCTTCAGACAGCGGCAGTTAAGCGAGCGTAGGCATTTATGTTGGTTACCTTCCACTCAACAGTCCATTATTCAGACGTACGTTTTCCAGTTTCTGGTTGACCAGGTTATCCAAGGTCTCCGGTTCCAAGAACGTGATTATGGTACAAGAACTGTCACTCCTACACATATCGTTCACGTACACGCTCGAATACATTTTGGTGGGGATGACGATTTCCCGGAGCACCTTGTCTTGGGAGTTGAGCTCCTGGATTTTCCTTCGGTTTGAACGCATACAGCTGAAACCCTGTGAACAGTACAAATTGTTTTAGGTTAGAGCCTTTTTTCAATCAAATTTTTCAAGTAGGTACCTACTACATTAAAAAAAAGATCACATTTAAGCCCATAAAAAGTGTCGTGTTGAAAAAGTTTCAGTAGGAAATAGGAACCTAATGGAATGAAGTTAGGCATGAAAGTTCGAATAAAATTCAATTTTTAGTCCGTCCTTCCTTTATTATTACTAATAATAAAAGATATAGGGGACGGACTATTGTATTCGCTTCGGTGTCGTCTGTCGGTCGGTCGGTCTGTCTGTCCCCATATAAGGACTTATCCAAACCTAGTCGACCTATATATCAAATTAAAGGTCTTTTTACCAGGAACACGAAAATGGTGGTGCAAATTTTGTCCAGAAAACCATAAAGCCAAAAAACCAAAAAAACTAGTTTTTGGGGGATTTTTTTCACATTTTCTCACACAAATGAGCTCTGATCTCGAAATTTGTCGCGACGACCTATAAACTCAAAGCGAGAAAGTTTTAGATAACACTTCAGCCGATCATTTAAGACCCTTATCCAAACCTGGTCGACCTATATATCAAATTAAAGGTCTTTTTACCAGGATCACGAAAATGGTGGTGCAAATTTTGTCCAAAAAACCATAAAGCCAAAAATTCAAAAAAACTAGTTTTTGGGGGATTTTTTTCACATTTTCTTACACAAATGAGCTCTGATCTCGAAATTTGTCGCGACGACCTATAAACTCAAAGCGACTTTTAGATAACACTTTAGTCGTTATTTTAAGACCGGTTTTAGCGTCACCTATGTTAAGCTACGCCGAGCAAGGCCAATAAATGGATGGGTGACTTAAACATTATATTGGGAATAAAGGGAGAACGGGCTCTAGTCTTGATTTTAAATCATTACATGAAAGTAAAATCAAAAAATCAAATCGAGAATGATAATAAACTGAATATTAAACAAATTAGGTAGGTACAAAGGTATTCTTTAACCATGATCGAATAAACTACCGGCTAAAAAATTCCCGGAGGGACGGGCCCTGCTTGTTACCTTTTTTCTGCGTAGATATATATCTACCTGACCATTTGAAATACCAGATATAAATCTAAATTTTTCAATGTTATATGGAACATTATGAAAATAAATCCAAACTTCACGGGAAGCAATAAATACTTTGGAATTCCATGCCACGAATCCTCGTAAAAAACGCGAAAACTTTCCAAACGCTAGTACCTACGTGTATTTCATGTTGCATAGTTGCGGATTCCATTATTTATTATCAGGGGTTGTATACTCCAACACGGAATGAAAAAGCTTGTACTCTGCTACTATATTTTGCTATCCTAGATTGTTTTACTGTATTGCCTACTTTATAAAACATTTTTGCCCTTAAGCTATAATCGACAGGCTTTACATTTGTCGCTTTGTCAAATTAACAAAGTAATTGAAAGGAAGGTAACCAATAGGTGCGGTATACGCCAGAGGCATTCTCTACCACCTAACCCTTTGAGCTTCATTATTATGAGCTCAAATTGGCAAATAATTAGGATAAAATTCCACGCCGCGGTTGGGATCGAAGCGGCACCCTCCTGTTTACGAGGCGAGGGTCTTGAGTAGGGGTCACGCCACCGAGAAATTAAACACCAATTCCCACCAGAAAAATCGTCCATTCTCTCCCAAACTCCCTCTAACATTTCCAAGGTAAATCGAGCCTATAAACAAGTACTTATCGGTACTTGGTTTAAATAATTGCCCACTGATGTCGCTTACAAGAAGCAATAAATTTGCTACCAAGACAAGGCAACTCCAAACCGAAAGCACTATGTCTTCATAATGGGTTTTATATCGTCTTAATGTCTCTTTGTGTCTAATTTGTGAGCAAAGTTTTCAACCCAACATCGAGTACTTGAGAACTCGAGTACCTACCTAACGCCTGTATGTACGTCAAAAGCGTGTTCGACAGGGGGAGGGAGGAAAATTCAGACAAAGATGTTAAAACACTTAAAACAAAGGATCTAGAACAAAAGACGAGATATGAAGTAGGTATTGCGGAAGAAAATAGAGTGCGAGTAAAAAGGACAAAGTTTTTTTTTTTTTTGAGAAAGATAGTAGGAAGTAAGAGTAGCTTTTTCATTCGAAATAATATTCACTCTTTGATAAATGAAAACATTTATGAATGTTAGAAAGTAAAGTATACACAGGGAACCTAATATACCTACAAGTTAGGAAAAATTGGAATATGTACATATGTATGTCTGATTGTTCAAAATCAGTGGACAATAAAATCATATGTCTTGATGTTCTCTATTAAAATAAAGGACATAGGTACCTAGCAAAAAATTAACAAAAATTAGTGAAATTCCATTCAAGGTGAAAAAGAATATGAATATCCAATATCTAATGGCGAAAATTCTTGCTATAATTATATCACAAATGCCTCCGTCATGCAATTTTAATCCGAAAATAATACCAACATACTTTCCACGTTTAATACTCTCATTATAATGTTAATGAGGTTTCTAAAATTATAATACTTAATGAGCGAACCCTGATACTCTAAATTAAATAATACGAGTAATTATGAATAGAAAATGCCAGTAGACTGAAATAAATGAAATAATTATGTATGTCTTTTTAATAGAAATAATATTTTCGAGTACGTAGGTATGTAAAATTTACCCATGTTAAGTAGTAGAAGTAACAGTTTGTTGTGTTTGATCCCATCTCGTATAGACACAACAATTACCCACCCCCACAGTATCCCAAGTCCAGAGTAAACTACCACAAGAATAAACCTATATAGGTCAATCAACTCAAGCTTACCCGTTTCACATGTTTCTTCGTCACACAACAAATGGACCGAGCAACTTTCTTCGTAAACGTTTCCATAGTAAACACCACGAACAAGAATGTCACAACGACTACGTTTTTTGTTCGTACTTTATTTTAATGTTGAGCTAGTAATATGTTTGATAGATGGCAAGTGATCAATACACATCAAAACAATGCATACTTATACCTTTCTTCTAATAAAAGATGCTTTTCCGTTTTTCTCGTAAAAAATTATACTTACGTACAACAAGTACATATGTATTCTATCGCAGAAGATGAATTTAGAGTAAAGCAACTTGACTTGATACCCACATATGTAACGAAAATGTCGTTATTTCGTAGTTCTGGTTCAAATTCAAAAATGAGCGGAAGAATGCAAAAGGAAGTACCATCTGTTCTAGCGGTCAAAAATCACCATTCACCCCTCATCATATCCCTTTTGATTTTGTGATCGCCAACCGTAGAGAAATTATGTCGGGTAATATAGTTATGCAGTTACCTTTCATATACCATGAGGGGTGATTTCTCTTTCAATTATCCCATCTATAATTTGTCTGAAGGGAAACTGATGGTTGACTCTAAATATTCTGCACCATTTTCGGGCATCCGGTCCACTTGTTTTTTTGCCATATTTCATCTTGCTGAGACATACTATAATATAAATTGTCGAGTGTGAAAGAAATTCCAAATGACCCGACGTGAATTTTCTACAAAAGAGAAAATGTATGATCTACATAAGCGAACTTGAACAATTTGGGAAATTTATTAAAAGTGAGTTTTTTAGAACACAAAATGTCATCATTAATCATTATCACATACGAGGGAGTTTTCATTGGAAGCACTCCTTGAATGTAGAGCGGGAGCATTCCATTGTCTTTTGCTATACATGGTAGTATTCTGTCTTAAGTAATATCCTTCAAATAGTTATGTACTACCATCGTAGCTAAGTGCTAACTTCCTTTAACTACTCGTCCATGTCTTGATGTCCCTTACCCTGAATACCAGCAAGACAGGTGTTATTGTTTTTGGCTTCACTAAAGTCTCTGTTATCCATGTTCTTTGTATACGTACAGTTTGTATTGTGTAGTCGTATATCAACTAGGGTATCTTTCATGTGAAATAACTTCCCTCGTACTTGATATTGTTTTCCAAGTTCCGGCTTCTTGACTTTCATTAATTGGTTATACAGGATCCCATCGGTATCGGGGTCACCTGTTCCTTTTCATCATCTTTTTTTGTGTATTATTGGGTCAATAGTTTCTTTTGTAAATTTTGTTTTTTAAATGAGTTTTGTTAGTTATATCATCGTTTAATAGTACTCCATTTAGGCGCATATGAGAAATGTAAGCTTACAAGATGTTGCCTAAAGCCAAATTTAGATTTTAGACAGTCTCAACTTAAATTCCATGAGCACTTATATCCTTTAAAACAATCTGTTTATTAACAATGTAGGTATTTTCTACGCGCTGTTAATACAATGATTGAATTTCGCTCCTATCACTCCAGTGAAGACATTTTAAACAAGAGGGGATGCAGTGCTGCTCACTATTCAATTATACACTTTAGGTATGTTTCCAGCATAGGGGTGTTTACCGTGTAGGTAACAACATGTTCTAATAATGACATGCCTACTTGCTGTCGTGGGAATATGCGCGTACACAGCTGCTTTTCTATTGCTTTACTATAGGAGTAAATAGGTCGTGTTGACTCCTCCAAAGTTTTCTGCGTTCTTTTTCACGTCACAACAGTGTCGTAGATATCTTGATGTGGACACAGGTTTTGATTTATACTTTTGTCAATAAAATTTTCTTTGAATTAGAGTAGTCCTATTCCATTGTGAAACACAGAACTCACATATCTACATAATATGTAGGATATTGTATTGTCTAAAGTCTAAACTCTTTCAACTATACCCGGTAACATTTAGATTAATCATCAATATTTGGTTATGCTCGTTCAAATATGTCTATTTATTTTTTCTTCTTTTTCAATTTGAGCTCGATCTTTGTTTTTATTGACGTCTTCTTTCAAATCGCGATCCTTCGGAGGGTTGAAATTTTCACTATGCGCCTCTGATTTTAGGCTAGCTATAAAAAAAGAACAAAGGGGTTTTTCATGCTCTATACTTACTATTCTTTTGCTTTTCCTTTCTCATCTATGTAACCTGGCCTTTGTTTTGTTTCCTATCCATTCAAATTGAAGAAGAAAGATTCAGTAATCCCCTCTTTACCCTATGTATCTCGATTTTTTTTCCAACTTTTTTAGAGTTGTATTAAGAAAAGCATGTAGCGTTCATGCACTTACTCTTTAAACAAGTTTGTACGGATATAAAGTAAGGAAATATGAAGTAATGTACCTAGGTATTTCTCTGGAAAAGAAGGTCAGCAAAGGAAATGGATAGAGAGAAATCATACCTTTGAAGGAAATTTTGAAATGGAATCAAATAAATGGACTCCAGCTTTTAGTGAAAGCTGTGTTTATCCAGTTTTCCACTCAAGTACATTATGTACATGGAACTATCAGTTTGTACCAACTTCTTTTCCGTAATGCCATAATTAACTTGAGTCATTGAACACAGAGTTTATTTTATTTTCTTTTGATCTGTTATTGATATCTTGAATATTCTCCGTAATGTCAAAGCGTCAGTAATGGAATAACAGCATCAATATAATTATTTTTTAACTTCATTCTACCTCTCAAAGAACGTCCAATAGAGCAAAATATGGAGCTGAAATCTATTTTCTTGAAACTTTGAAAAGATAACCGAGTTGTTCATCGCATTTAGTTCGTAGATTATCATATTTTCATTCATAGAACCGGTTGAGTAGCATAATGAAATTTGAAGGGAAGATCACTCAACTGAAGATCCCCTTGTTCTTTGAAACAGGACTTAAGATCAGGTTTTTCTTCCTTTGTATTGTCTCCCAGCCCTTATTTTCACCCACCGGGAGCTTGGTATCTTCTTTTATTTTCCTTTTTGAAACAGGCGAACTGACGATTTTCGTCGGTAGATTATTGAAATTTATTGGTTCATTGGCTCTCTTTCTCTCTTCTCGTTAAATTCTTTGATTGTGCTGATGTGACAACCGTTATGAATTTGATTTATTTCGCTATAAAATAAATTAAAAGCATCCTGACTTTCGACTCACAATAATTGTATGTAATATGTTTTACGTTAACGCATTACTTTTTGCACCCAGCAGCCACACATGATAAAAAAAATATAGTTATGCCGACATACCTACAAATACAAACCTTACTCTGAATAATGGACCTTTACTTGAAAATAGAAAATCGGATTCTCGTATTACCAGTTGTGCTTCAGTAGTTTGCTCCAGAATACAAGGAAAAAAATTCTGATTGTTTACCTCGGTAACGTAAACATGATCTGTAGGGAAAATGTTTTCTTGTTCAATCCATTGTCCATTTCTATGATCTATGTCTGTAATGTATTCAAGAGCGCACCTGATAAAGAGGCAGAAGTAATTGACCGAAGTAGCAAACAGACAAAACGTGTTTCCACATATTCGTAAAATCCTGTGGGCACCGCAAACGCAAGTAGTTTGAAATCCATGAACATATTAAACATATTATAAGAAATTAATTTTAGAGAAATAAACAAATATGATGTTGGTCAGGAAAAAGTTGATTCTGAGTAAATTTCAGTTTATGACGTTGTTTTACGTCATAAACTCGAGGAGAAAGTGCTAGAGAGAGAAAGGTGGAGGAAAAAAGCTAGGAAGGTAATGGACGTCAAAAGTGAGAAAACACGGGGTAAAAATTAAGGACAGAAGAGCAACTTGAGCGAATAGGTCCTTGGAAATTAAAAAGTTTTAGCTGTTAAATTAGAAACGAAGCATAAAAAGTAAAGGCTTCTACACACGAACACTATTGAGTGGATTTGGTTCCCGTACATTGTACCATGTTCAAAATTCCCAATGGATTCAAGTTAATCCGGGTACTCAGATAGAATCCGGATAGAAACGGGATTCTATGTGGGTAGAAAGTGTAGAAACCTGATTCTAAGTGCGCTAAGTGGGTAGAAAACCGGATTCTAAGCTGAGATTTTTCGAGGAGAGTAGAAACCGGATAGAATTGGGTATGGTGAATCTTAAGATAGGTACTGCAATTGCGTTTCACACTTGGACGGGGATGCCATGGATTCACGCGATAACTTTCGGACAATCATAAAATCCAGCAAAGCCAACAACTGGACTGCGTCTACTACCCATTTCCATAACGATAAGTTTTGTCGATTTGCACTTTTGGACTTGTCGTGTGTAGGTACCTTGGAAAAAGAACAAATTAGCATACTTTCAAAAAATGAGAGAGGGAAAGGGGGAAAGAAAGAGAGAGAGAAAGAAAGAGAGAGAGAGAGAGGAAGAGAGAGAAAAGGTAAAACGAGCTTAATTAGATTATGTACAAAAAATTGTACTTGATATCTCTCTATTTAACAGATTAAATACAAAGTTAAATGTACACATAAAAAGTAGATGTGAAAAAACACGTACGTATGAACAAACAGAGAGGTCGTAAAATTTGAATAATCTCGTTTGGAAAACATTTTTGTGGTGTTTTATTTAGTATGACAGTGTCATGGTATTGGCTCAACAGTTTATATTTTATATGTATAGAGACAGTAAAATGTAATAGGTATGCTATTTTTATCTCCCAGTCTAAAAATGTAGGTACCTAGTTTTAGTTATACATATCACTGGCGTTTATCCCAACCCCGCAGGGACATTTAGGGGACCCTAGGACATGTAATTCCATTACATTACAGACATTAAACAGAGATGTAATATGAGTCAGATCTCAGATTAGACTAAATGGTCAGAGTCAGGACACTTTGCTCTTACGAGGCGAAAAAGTTATGGATGGCATGATTGGAGAGCTCACTATAATTTTGATAACAAGGTTCAGAAAGTTATTCACTCGAACCTAATTATTAAACTCCATACCATCTTGTTCCTCTGTAATTCATCTTGTTATAATAAGAAAACTTCTAGTAGATTTCCCCTATAGAACGTACCTAGGTACATAGAATAGGAACGAACATAGGTATATAGAATTTTATAATAGTTCGTTTTTTGTTCCCGGGTTTTCCACTTTAGGTATGTTAGAGCAGTGGTTCTTAATTGGTGTTCCGCGGAACCTAGGGGTTCCGCGAGCTGACGGCAAGGGTTCCGCGAGATATTTTGGAAAAATCATTTCAATATAAATAAGGAAAGTGAAAAGGTTTTTGTTTTGGAAAGAAAAATTAAATAATAAGATCTGTTTGACTATACCTTGCTGCAAATGTATGGAATATATTTCGTACACCTAATCAGACTGGGTCTGTGGGACCGCGGTCTGTCAGAAAATCTGAGCACGAGTGGCTGACATGACGGAAAAACTTCAGACGCAGGTCTGTCAGACCATAACACCCTAAATTAGGGCAACAGTTCGGGTAAGTATACCTTATGATTCATTATTTTGTAAAAAAATATTAAATCATAAGCCTGTCTTCTCTTTTCAAGAGTAGTCATATTATTGGTTCTTAAAACGAGGTTATAATCACAGTGATTGAATATGTTTTTAGGTTTTATTTTTTGTTTATATGCTAATGACTTTAGGAATTTTCGCTGGACCATTTCAAGAAAGTCAATATGTTCTTTATATTGAGGTGACCAGACTTGGGAAGCATACTCTAGAATAGGTCTGACGAGAGTGAAGTAAAGGACTTTATAGGTTAAAGGATCTTTAAAATCTCTCGAGTTTCTGTTAATAAATCCCAAGACCCGGAGTGCCTTATTTTTAATGTTGGAGTAATGGTTGTTAAATCTAAAATCGGATTGGAATAACACTCCTAGGTCTCTACATTCATTAACTCTAGGTAGTTTGGTCCCGTTTATTTCGTAGTTATACAGGGATGGATTTTTCTTATGATGGTAGGTTATGACCTTGCATTTATTTACATTCAAAACTAGTTTATTAGCTTGACACCATTGATAAATATTATTTAATACATTTTGTAATAATTCATGGTCTGTAGAGGATTTTATGGCAAGGCCAAGACGTTTATCGTCTGCATACATCCAAAGCTTTAGGTTTTGTTGTGTGGTATCAGATAAAATGGTTTCACACACATCATTTATATAAATATTGAAGAGGAGGCCAGATAAATGGCCACCCTGTATAACACCAGATAGAGCTTCAAAAGGTTTTGATAATGAAGTCTTATTTATCTTATTTTTGGAACTTTTTAGTTTCACAATTTGACGTCTGTCAGACAGGTAAGCATACAACCAAGATAACAAAGGGTCAGTAATGCCATAGGCTTGTAATTTTGAACATAAGATATTGATATTAATTTTATCAAAAGCAGAGCTGTAATCGGTCTGACAGCAGTCAAATTGTAGTCCTTGTTCTAGGATATAATTTACATGTTGTACGAAAGATAAAAGATTAGAAGTTGTTGACTTTTTGATCGTAAATCCATGTTGGTTATCAGATATGAGGGGTGATAAAATGGGTGATATCTTATCGTATATAATACTTTCCAAAACTTTAGGGATGGTTGATATTTTTGCTATTGGCCTATAGTTTTCTACATTGGACTTATCACCTCCCTTGGAAATAGGTATAACATAGGAAGTCTTCCATGATTTCGGAAAGACGCCAAGGGAAAGTGACCAATTGAATAATTCGTGTAAAGGGTATGAAAATGCATTAGCACAGTTTTTGAGAACTATTGGGGGCACATTGTCAGGGCCAGAGGTGGAGTCCTGTTTTAATTTGTTAAGGGATGAGGATATATGTTTCCTCTCAATGTATATTCCTGACAATGGTGTAATTAAACTGTTCGCGAATTCGAATTGTGGCGAAGCTAGGTATTCCGAAGAGTACGCATTGGAAAATTTTAGGGCAAACATTTCTGCTATCTCCTCAGGATCGGTTGACGATTTATCTTTATAACTAGTAACTATCCATTTACTTTATATGCTGTCTTGTTACCGATTGTCTACTTCGACCGCAAAGTAACACACTTTGTCCTTGTGCTTTAGCTGTCGAAACGAGATTGAATCATTTGCATGTTCCACTTCAAACTTTGGGTACTAGAGTTTCCACAGAACTTTACAGGAGGAAAATAGGTGACCTTTTCAACAATAGATTGTAACTCGTAACTAGGTACATAAAGGTAAGGCACCTTTTCGAAACTTTAAATTGAAAAGATATTAATAAAATAATGTAAAAGAAATAACTTATACTCTTCACTGGGTTGGTAGGGTATTTTTATTTATAGAAAAACAGACATCAGACTGATGATGTCCAATGGGCGAAACATGTCTGTTTTTCTATAAATAAAAATACCCTACCAACCCAGTGAAGAGTATAAGTTATTTCTTTTACACATTTATTGTTATGGATCTTCACAAAGTTACTGAGTCTTCCATCAAGATATTGAAAAGATATTACCTAAATTCTATATAAAACTTTAGGGAAGGAGGTTCAGGTGCCAAACTATAGGTGTGTACTTGTCAGTAAACTCCTTGTCAAAATAAGTTGGAATTTGGAATCGATTCCGGAAAATGCACCAAACAACAAAACTTAAAAACAAATAAAATGGGTACCTACCCACTTGGTAGGTAGGTACTACCTAATAGTTAGTAGTAAGTTTAAAAAATTGTCTTCCATAATTTTCGGTGGAAGAACTATCCAATATCCTGCCACAAAAGGATAAAAGCCTCTAAAGAAGAAGAAGAAAAAGGAAAAAGAAGAAGAAAAGAGAAGAAGAAGAAGAAGAAAGAGAAGAGGGAAAAAATCAACAACAGCAACAACAAAAACAACATTGGATTTCCGAAATTAATGTTGGAAACTTTCACTCATTACAATTTTTCCCAATATTTTCCCAACTTTTTCCTAATGTCATTTACAAATTTATCCATATTATTATTATTTTCAAGGCTTTTCGTTCTCTCGTCGGCAGAGTCTATGGAAAATGAAATTGAATGTGATAGAGTAAATGAGAAATACATGGAGAGAGAGAGAAAGGGAAAGAGCTAGAGAAAATGAGAAATAAAAAGAGTGAAAGAGAGAAAGAATGATATTCTTCGAGAAGGAGATGGAAATAGAGACGAAAAAGAGAGAGAGAGAGAGAGAGAGAGAGAGAGAGGGAGAGAGAGAGAGAGAGAGAGAGAGAGAGAGAGAGTCTAGAATTCCAGTGGTAAACAGTTTTTTGGATGCATATTTTTGCGGATTTTTTTAATGTAGGGCACATTGCATAATTACTTAATTGTCGGGCATTTATACAAAATCATAAATTTCAGATTGTTGTACTACTACAGCTGCATACAATTTTCATTTTCATTCTCCTAGACTAGTTAACTTGAAGGGTAGCGAGTAGCGTGTCTACCTTGTGAGCGCTAGGTCGTGGGTTAGATTCCCGCCCGAAGCGGATTTTATTCCGAACAGGGTTCTTTTCGGAACGGCTGACTTTCTCCTATCCTGTCTTCCGTCGCTTTCGTGACGATAAGACCTTGGCAGTTACAGATATTACGCTAATACACACAAACATAATGTCTTTTTGAAATGTGTACAGGAAGAATTTTTTTCAAGGTATTTCATCAGGTAATTAGATAGGTCACCTAGGTACTTATAGTTTGTATTGGACTAACCTAATTATTGCAATAATAAATTTGAAAAGAAAATGCCAATTAGTGGGAAGCTGTGAATTTCTTGTTGAACAATATTCCTTTCTCTTTTTCTCAACATTATGTTCAATCATAATTCTCTCTCCTACTCTTTCTTTCTGAGAAACTACTCAGCACCTCAGAAAAGGCAAAAAGGTCTGATACACAGGCTCGCTATTAGGAACTATCTCTTTCCCTCCCCGTTTGTCTCTCTGAGGAGAAAGAGAGAGAGAGATGGAGAATTAATCAAAAATCAATCCGAATCTATCTTAATATCTCTACAGTAAGTTTGGCCCTGGGAATAAGATTTGATTAAGTCCAGGCCTCCAAAGACCGCAATATAATGGGCCTGTGAAGACCTGTGATGGCTATTAGATATATTCAGGCTTCTAAAGGCCGCGCGAATTTCGAAAGCGTTCGGTCTCAGCTTGTCAGTCCCGTACATGTACCTTGTTATGTATGCCATCATCAGGGGCACTGAAAATCAACATGTGAAGGAAATGTGCTATTAGTACGATATTCAAATTGGAACTCTGCAGAACGAAGGAAAGTGAAAAACAACACAAGTTTAAACGCACCGAATTCAGAACTGATTGAGTAGGCGGTTTCGGCATAAAACTGATGGTAGATGAACCATACATCAATCTGAGACTGAGGTGTTGGGGCAAATAGCCCTAAAGGATGGGTTAAGCTTCTACGAATCTACAATGGTAGATGGACTCGTTCAATCTTAGATTGAACACCTGAAGATTGGAACAGACCTGGGTAGATCATTTGGTAGGTGGGTGGATGCGATCCGAAAATTTAGTAACTGGATGTATAAAGCACAGTATAGAACTCAATAGAGGAACGAAGAAGAGACCTTTGTCCACCAGTGGACAGAACCCGGTTGTCCATGATGATGTGCTTCCAGCTAAATAGGGGAATCATATAAATTTGATAGCCACGTATAAAAAAGAATCTCCAAAAAGATACCTGAGAATTACCTACCTGTAATTACGTCCGACCATTTTCTCATTGAAGTACAGTTGATGTCCAAGCTATAAATAATGAGATTAATTAGCCAAGTGACATACTGTCGTCGTGCGGACGTCAAAGAGTAGATATTTACGAGATCTTAAAAAAAAATAATAATAATAATAAAAATAAAATCAAATCAAATCATGAACCTTTGTGGTAAAGCTGAGAGCTTTTTCACGAAAAAAAAAAAAAAAAAAAAAAAAAAAAAAAAGAGAGAGAGAAAGAGGAGAGAGAGGGAGAGAGAGAGATAGAAAACGTCACAAAATGTAGACTGGCTGACAGCAGATCGGAGAAAAAGTAGTGGAGGAAAATTTTCGTTTTCCTTCTTCTTCCTCTCCTCCTCCTTCTTCTTCTCCTCCTTCTTCTTCTCCTCCTTCTTCTTCTCCTCCTTCTTCTTCTCCTCCTTCTTCTTCTCCTTCTCCTTCGACTGGCTGACAGCAGATCGGAGAAAAAGTAGTGGAGGAAAATTTTCGTTTTCCTTCTTCTTCTTCTTCTCCTCCTCCTTCTTCTTCTCCTCCTTCTTCTTCTCCTTCTTCTTCTCCTTCTTCTTCTTCTCCTTCTTCTTCCTCTTCTCCTTCTTCTTCTCCTTCTTCTTCTTCTTCTTCTCCTTCTTCTTCTCCTCCTCCTCCTCCTCTTTCTTCTTCTTCTCCTTCTTCTCCTCCTCCTTCTCTTTCTTCTTCTTCTCCCTCTCCCCCTTCTTCTTCTCTTCTCCTTCTTCCTCTTCTTCTTCTCCTTCTCCTTCTTCTTCTTCTCCTTCTTCTTCTCCTCCTCCTCCTCTTTCTTCTTCTTCTCCTCCTTCTCTTTCTTCTTCTTCTCCTCCTCCTTCTTCTTCTTCGTAAACAAGGTATGCATTCTATTCTATTCTATTTAGCCTATTCCATTCTATGTAGCCTATTCCATTCTATGTATTCTATTCTATGTAGCCTATTCCATTCTATGTATTCTGTTCTATGTAGCCTATTCCATTCTATGTATTCTATTCTATTCTATGTATTCTATTCTATTCAATGTAGCCTATATTACCATCCAAAATCCGCTATTGTTTCCATTTCTGCAGTAAGAAACATTTTTTGACCTTGCTCGGCGTAGCTTAACATAGGTGACGCTAAAACCGGTCTTCTTCCAAGGGCGAATTTAATTCTAAACAGATTTGTTTCTCTCTCCCTCTTTTTCCTTCTCCCCTTCTTCTCTCTCTCTCTCTCTCTCTCTCTTTAATTTTCTCTTTCTCCCTCATCTTTGAATTTATTATTATTTCAAGTGGAAGAATTGTCTAATGAAGAAAAAGAAGAGGGGGGGAACCAGGAAACGAAGAAGAAAATTAGGAAGAAAAAGAGAGAGAGAGAGAGAACGAAGGAGAGAGAGAGAACGAGGGAGAGAGAGAAAGAGAGAAAAGAAAGAGAGAGATAAAGATATAGAAAGACTAGGAGAGAAAGGTGGAGAGAGAGAGGGAAAGAAAGAGGGAGAGAGAGAGAGAGAGATAGAAAGATAGATAGAGTAAGAGAGAGAGAATGAGAAATAGGAGGTCTGGCAGACAGATAGAGAGGGCTGTATGAAGAAAGAAAGAAAGAAAGAAAGAGACAACAATAAATAAAGAGAGAGGGAGAAATAGAGAGAGAGAGAGAGAGAGAGAGAGAGAGAGAGAGAGAGAGAAGGGCAGAGTATGCGGTGTTCTGTTTAGGGATTTAGGGAATTGTAATTCTGTAGGATGATCCCTTATAATATTATCTCTCCCTATCTCTGTCTTTCTCCCTTCGGTCGTACCCTTAACTTTCTCCTGTTCTTATTGTTGAGTGTCCCTTTCACCCTCATTTTCTATTACTGCTACTTTCCATTACACTTGCAATAGAACCTATGCACGGTAATAAAGTATTCGAATCCAGGTTTTCAATATGAGGAAATGGGTGGAACTATCCGTTTTAAAGCTCCAAAATAAAATAAGGTAGACACCTTCTAAGTACTGCCAGCTAACAACAAAAATTTCTGCTTTGAGACTGTCTCTTGGGCTCTTTGTCTGTGTCATAGCATGCCCTGTAGTAGTATTAGTATGTCTCATCAAATGGACGACAAGGGACAACACTTCCCATTCAAGCACTGGGTTAACATGGTCGTATTTGCTAACTGTAGAGAGACGACTCTCAGACTGTCGAATCTCATAAATTTAAATCTATACCGATTAAACAGATGTCAAATGAAATGGAATAAAAGCAGCAGCAAAAAGGTAGAATGATTCGGGGTGAAAAATTAAGAGAGGAAGAGGGGTGGGGGTGGTGAAAAAAGTTGAAAAACGCCTTGCACCTGTGGAACATCTCATTTCTCTCTTCCTCAAAAAGAACAAGCTGGGCCCGTCCCTCCGGGAATTTTAGCCCGTGGTTTACTCGATCGTGGTTAAAGAAAATTAGTACCTATGTACCTACCTATTTTGTTTATTATTATTACTCGCACTGCGTGCTCGGGATGTTGCGTATACGGTCGCGCTGCGCGCTCCCTATTACTACCTACATACTTTCATGTAATGATTTAAAATCTATGGGGATGGGGACAGACAGACAGACGACACCAAAGCGAATACAACAGTCCGTCCACTATACCTTTTATTATTAGTAATAATAAAGGAAGGACGGACTAAAAAACCGAAAATTCAGGGAAAATAAACGTCTGACAATACTGTAAATTTGCCCGTGTCCTGTATGTATCTTTGGTCTTTAATTATATTTTTTGCGTACCTATATACAGGTAGATGGTAAATTTATGGAATTCTCTTCATAGGGACATGAGGGACTCACGAAGTCTAGTGGCATTCAATAACTCCCTGGCGAAATATCTTGAGGGCTCACAGTGAAAGAAAAATTTAGTGGTTGGATAAACGTCTGACAATACTGTAAATTTGCCCGTGTCCTGTATGTGTCTTTGGTCTTTCGGGTATGATAATTATATTTTTTTGCGTACGTACATACAGGTAGATGGTAAATTTATGGAATTCTCTTCATAGGGATATGAGGGACTCACGAAGTCTAGTGGCATTCAATAACTCCCTGGCGAAATATCTTGAGGGCTCACAGTGAAAGAAAAATTTAGTGGTTGGGTGGAAGATCTCCTCCAGGAGAACCCTGTCACTTAAAAGAAAGTAACAAAAGGAGATTTTTATTACTTTTTGTCCTCCCAATATTTTTTTTTACGCTGTCTCAGTATTATTCTTGTTTCTTCTTCTTCTTCTTCTTCTTCTTCTTCTTCTTCTTCTCCTTCTTCTTCTTCTTCTCCTTCTTCTTCTCCTTCTTCTTCTTCTTCTTCTTCTTCTTCTTCCTCTTATTCTTCTTCTTCTCCTTCTTCTTCTTCCTATTCTTCTTCTTCTTTCATTTCATCATCTCTCTTCTTCTTCTCCTCCTTCTTCTCTTCTTCTTCTTCTCCCCCCTCAAAGAAAATCTCGAAATTCGCAGTTTGAATTCAAGACAAACGCTCTAGGTATCTAACAAACTTAAAAAATAAAAAGATCGAGACACTGACTTTGGATATTTTGGCTTACAGTGCTTAAGAAGACTCTCAATCTAAACGTTCTGTGTTCAAATCCTTTCTAGGACAAAAAAACATGATTTTTTTCAAGAGGATTGACAGAAGGAACTGTAACCGCTAGGGTCTTATCGTCTCGAAATCGAAGAGAGAAGGAAGACAGGATAGGAGAAACCCAGCCGTTCCGAGAACGAACATTATCCCTCCAGCGCTTACAGAGCGCTCTACCCATCGAGTTAACTAGGCTGGCAAAAAAAAAAGAAAAAAAAAATCTGGTGTGAACATCACACGACTTTCCTTATCCTATTGAATGATGCTTATTTGAGTGTTCTTACCGCCCAACTTTTACAATGTCTCTAACAGTTTTGTTGCTATAAAACCGCCAAAAAACGGTCGAAATCTGTCCAAAAGCGGTCAAAATACCGCCAAGCGCAGCAACCATCTCAACCAAACATTTTGTGTCCTCTCTCTCCCTCTCTCTTTCTATCCTTCTCTCTCTCTCTCCTTCTGTGTCACTTTCTCCTTCTCTCTCTATTTCTCTCTCTCTCTGTTACTTCTCTCTCTATCTATCCTTTCTCCTTTCCCGTCTCTTTCTGTGTCCCTCTCTGTGTCACATTCTCCTTCTTTCTCTCCCTCTCTGTCTCTCTCTCTCTTCCTCACTATTGCCATCCTTTTATTTGTCTTTTGAGAGGGGACCCTGTCTCTCTCTCTCTCTCTCTCTTTCTCTCTCTCTCTCCTTTTTTGTCTCTATCTCTCTCTCTCTTTGTTTCCCTAACTCTTTCCATCTCTTTATTTGTCTTTCTCTCTCCCTCTCCTCTCTCTCTCATGCTAATGAATCAAAGAGACATTCACGACCACTAAATACACAAAGTCTCTCTCTATCTATCTCTCTCTCTACCTCTCTCTATCTATCTCTCTCTTTCTCTATCTCTCTCTCTCTGTGTGTCCTCCTTATCTCTCTTTCTCTGTCTAGGACTCACATCATGAAGTTCATGACTATAGGTACCTATTTATTTCATATACAGTCGAACCTGGATATAAGAGAATCCAGGGGACCACCTTTTTTTCTCTTATATCCAGGTTTCCACTATATCCAGTTTCTTTTATATATTATATTTATTTATTTTTTCATATTTATTTGTATTAGCAGAGTATTATCCAAATTCTAATGTTAGTAACACTTTCCTTTCTCTCTCTCTCTCTCTACTATTTCTATTTTTTTCTCTTCTTATCTCTCTCAACACACTTTGCAGCATTTTTTTGGATTTTGATAACTAGAAAATACAGAGAGAGAGAGAGAGAGAGAGAGAGAGAGCCTAATTTGTTTAATATTCAGGAGAGAGAGAGAGGAGATTTCCAGTGTTGTTTTGGAATTGGGAATTTTTCGAAAGACCATTAATTGATCAAACGGCAACGGCCAAAAAACACAACTCTCCCACCCCCAACGGGAATTCGAGGGAACAAGAGAAAGCTCATAGAAAGGCGATATCAACGTAAAACGTAAAAGAAGGAGATTTCCAGTGTTGTTTTGGAATTGGAAATTTTTCGAAAGACCATTAATTGATCAAACGGCAACGGCTAAAAAACACAACTCTCCCACCCCCAACGGGAATTCGAGGGAACAAGAGAAAGCTCATAGAAAGGCGATATCAACGTAAAACGTAAAAGAAATATATTTCATTTCTTTGTAATTCGCTTCGAGCTCTTAATCTGTGCTTGGCATTTAAAAACGGCTGGGAATTGTGTATGGTATGAAAACTCAGGGGGACAATGGACTCATTAATACTAGTGCTGTACAAGAGGGAAATATGCCCCAGGTCACGTTTACCTATTTGTACATTGGACACCACGTGTGAGGAAATGTATTGCAAGTGTTAATTCCTCATGCAGTTTGTGGACGTGAACTTTTTTTTTTTTTTTTTTTTTTTTTTTTTTAAATTTTTTAAAACAGAAAATTTTCACTTATATTCAGGATTCTCTTATATCCAGGTTCGACTGTAGTAGCCTACTGCTGGAGTAAAGGGACTTTTCAGTCCTATGCGAGCAGTATAAATAAGCACTATTATTATTATTAACACAACGTATTAAATTTCCTATCACCTCTCTCTCTCTCTCTCTCTCTCTATCTATCTATCTATCTCTCTAGGATACCTCCGGCCCGGGCGGGAATCGAACCCGCGACCCGGAAATCTACCGGATAGGAAATATAGGCAATTTAGATCCTGTATTATAATGAAAGTCAAGTGATTTGTCGTGAATAGAATGCCCTAATGAAGCTCCTCGAAGATTATATTGATTTTCCATGGAGCCTTCTGTACCTAAGCTTTTACTGTTAAGAAGGAAAAACACGAGGTTTTCGAGAGAAAACATGAGATTTTTTCTTGATATAGGGAACTGTAACTGATAAGGGCTTATCGTCCCGAAGGTGAACAGGGAAGGAAGGCAGGACAGGAGAAAGCCAGCCGTTCCGAGAACTTATTTCTTCAGGGTAAGATCCGCGCCGGGCGGGAATCGAATAGAAGTGATTTGTCGTGAATAAAATGCCCTAATGAAGCTCCTCGAAGATTGTATTGATTTTCCATGGAGCCTTCTGTAAGTAAGCTTTTACTGTTAAAAAGGAAAAACACGAGGTTTTCGAGAGAAAACATGAGATTTTTTCAGGTAGAGGTTTGATAGAGGGAACTGTAACCGAGAAGGGCTTATTGTCCCGAAAGTGAACAGGGAAGGAAGGCAGGATAGGAGAAAGCCAGCCGTTCCGAGAACTTATTTCTTCAGGGTAAGATCCGCGCCGGGCGGGAATCGAACCCGCGGCCTAGCGCTTACAAGACAGACGCGCTACCAACTAAGCTAACTAGCCTGGCTAGGTCATTATGTATTATCAACAAGAGTTTGTTCTTGTTACGATTTATTTTACGGGTACACATTTGTATGAACGCCGTGTTACTATCTGAGTATGCAATGTGCAAGGAACAAAATATTAGTGGAGATGTACAATGCACCATATTACCTATTCTACATCAAGACGTGTCCTAAAATCAAGCGTGCCGTGAGACGCAATTCTAGTCCGCCAACCTCTACATGGAGGATTACTCAAAAATCAATCCGAATCTATCTTTATATCTCTACAGTAAGTTTGGCCCTGGGAATATGATTTGGTTAAGTCCAGGCCTCCAAAGACCGCAATATAATGGGCCTGTGAAGACCTGTGATGGCTATTAGATATATTCAGGCTTCTAAAGGCCGCTGTATGTATCCAGGCCTACGAAGGCCACATTCACTCCTACCCGTGCATCTTTTCTATCTCGTACAAAGAAACTTGTGAAAGGAAAAGTGGAATGAAAGCAAATAAACTGACGGGTCATTAATTGAAAAGCTTTTTTGAAGTTCCTTGTATACAGGATCCTCCGTTTGTCGGAGCCCAGCATCTCACTTCACTGTGAAGGGTATTGTTCTTGGGGGAAAGAAATTCATTTTACCTAGAACTTAGTTACTTTCCTTCTTCTTCTTTTTTTTTTTTTTTTTTTTTTTTTTTTTTTTTTTTTTTTTAAAAAGGTTTTTTTTTTTTTTTTTTTTTTTTTTTTTTTTTTCAGAGGTTTGACAGAGGGAACTGTAACTGCTATGGTCTATTATTTATTAATTTTTATTTCCTAATATTCCTTCCTCTTTGTGTTGGCAACTTTAGTGAACTGAATACCTCGAAAAATAGTTCGGCCCTGCGGAAACCCTTCTTAGTATCATTGATAAAGAGAATTTTGTATAAATGTAGCAAAGGTGACCCCTGACCTGCACACTAGGATTGACATATGAGACGAAAGTGCCTCTGTTGCCATAAGTTGTTTACATTTTTCTCAATCCTGATTGGGTCACTCAGTGAGGTTAGGAAACAGAACTAGCTCTGCATTGTAAACAACTGACGGCAATGGAGGCAATCTCATATGAGAAATCCTTCTGAACTTCTCGTGACAACTAGAATTTCAAAACTGTAGGTCAAATTTTCGGTAGTCCCTGTATGCTTGAGCAAATAGGCAAACAGAAACAAAATAAAAGACGTGTACTAAACAAAATGAAACTTTAGCAAACAGGTGAGATGGAACATACGTCACATATGTACAGGGTGCACTCTAAGGAAATGAGGAATAAATTCCCAGAAGACACGTCGTGGCATTTGGAGAGCTTTGGGTTTGAAAGTCCTACCTTGGCGGTCCAAATTAATCTTTCAACTAAACTACTTAATTGAAAGACTTGAACGTATAAAAGAAAAGATGAAAACACTAACCCCAAGAACAACACATTTTGCACGTTAAATAAATAATGTTGTATTATTTTGAAAGACAAATGTAATCAGGAAAAGAAACTCACCCTATAGGTACCTACATACATCTTTTGATTCTTTTATGCTGACTAGACATTTTGAAAGTAACAGTGAAGTCTGTCTTTTTCGTAAAATAGTAATTTCCAAAAGTTTAGTGTCAAATTATGATCATCAAATTTTGAAGTTCTAGAAAAGATCGAATTTTCTAAAAGATCGAATTTTTTACTAGACTACAATTTGTTGCCTGAGATAAAACTTTTGACGATCTATCTAATAAGCAAGCAAGTAGGTATGTCCCTACTAGGTATAATTCCTGTGGAACTTCTCGTTTTTTATGAAACGGCTTGGTATTTATTCCTGAAAATCTCTTCTGACAGATATTAAATATGAAATAGGCGAAACAGAAATAGTCACATTGTCACATTTGTATATCTACCTACCTCTATATTCAGCAGATAAATTTTGAAGTAAAAAAATAGAATAAGGAGAAATTAAACATTAATAAGGGATTCAATATACCTAATACTTACGTACTTAAAGTACCTAATACTAAAGAGAACTTACATGTTTATCATTGTTATTGAGCGCAGCTAGTAATGTGGAAAAAGCTCGCTTACTAGGCTGAAGTAGCTGAAGCCTCCAAAGTTTGATGCCCAAATCAAGTTATCGGTCGGTAAGTACTCCAATACTGAGCTCACGACTAACAAATCCGATTTATCACGGAATGGTCAATTGACACCCGACCTAAAATGGTGTTCTTCCTTCGAGTTTATCCAAAAGACCTACTTGAATGCTTGCCTTGAAAAACGGATACAGCCCAAGTTTCGTTTGTAAAACGCAAAAAAACCACCTCAACAACATTAAATTCACAGTAAAAAATAATTCCAAATGGAAAAAGTATCACGTAATTCGTTTATACGTTTTGCCTATACACATGTTTCTTATCTCAACATAAATTCATCGCTTCACACATTATTAGTTGTCCGAATGACCCTCTCATTGTCCAGAGGTTCTTGAATGCTTTCCTTAATATTGCTTTGATTGTTATCGACTGAAAAGTGAAGATTACTGAACTATGAAAATCTCAAGGGTCAACCTACAAAAGTAGAAAACAGAAGTACAAAAAGAGCCATCCAAGAAGTAAGTAGTCTATATAGGCTCCTCAATTAGGTTTAGGAGTACTTATTGCTCAGTTCAGAAGCAATATTTGAATTGACTGTAGAAGTTATGAAATACATGCCACATTTACTTGAAATTCTAACTCTACAACCTATTTATTTCAGGAAATTGGGACTGGACACTAAAGCATCCTTACGGGGCATCAAACATCTTTGTCTCCAGAATAAACGGAGCGGAGACGGGCTATGGCATTGTATGGACACTCACACTGGAGAAGTAATGCAGGAAACGACAACGTGGTCTTTCAGCGAAATCGTAATTTTGGATGAAAGGTAGGTAAGTCTTCACTCGCTAAAAGTTCTCTTCACCTTGCACTCCATTGCAATGATAGATCGATATTCTCTACATAATATTGTTGTGAAGTCCAGTGCCCTAAATCACCAAAGTATGGAAAAGTATCTTACAAGTGTAATAGCCAATGGAAAATCAGAATTTTGAATTTCGACGAATCAAATCGAAACATGGAATTGTAAATACTTTTCCATACTTTGGTGATTTAGGGCACAGTTGAAATTTTTGCTATGTTCAATGGAAAAGCATCGTCAGATGAACTAAAACTTCTGCTATCTGTCGGGCGGTACTTACTGGTTTTCGCCAGGAATGGTGTTGCCGACGCATAATGTTTGACTGTTAACATAACCATGTCTCCCGCATTGTGTATTATGTTGATAGCTTCATCATGGGTGCAGTGGTTGATGAGCTCTCCATTCACTGCAATATTAGAACGAAATAGGTACATATGACATTGGAAGAATTCATATTGCTTGCTAATACTCGAAGTTTTTTTTTAAGATATTTGATAGAGGGAACTGCAACTGTCAAGGTCTTATCGTCCCGAAGGAAGACAGGATAGTAGAAAGCCAGCTGTTCTGAGAACGAACATTATCCGACTCAAAAGTAAAAGTACATACAGAAATAGAACCTAGTTGTTGAAAACTTTGTAGTCTTTGTACATACGAAATTACGAATAGAGGTTTCATTGTAGTATTGTAAAATCAACATGAATAGAGGGCAATGGCAAACAGGAGCTATGTAAACCACCTCACATCTCATACTGACAGCGCTCTCTATTGGGTTTTTCATTCAACTTTTCCTTCATCACTATTGGAGAAGAGCATCCGGAAAATTCGTTAGAAGTGAAAATTCAAAACGTGATCGAAACGTTCATTATTTGTTCAGTAGAGAGCTCTGCCATTTATTTTTTCAGCATGCTTCTTTTGTGTGTTCATTTGTTCATACATAAGTTACGTATTACATATCTCCGAACTAAAATTGACTGTCACACCAATAATGCAGGCTATTTTGGTCCATTCGTTTCATCCGATTTTTTTTCGAATATCCTGTAGGCAATGTAATTCAAATGAGAGTGGTCTCACTACACACGACACGATGTTTTTTTTTCCGAACAACATGTAGGAACGGGCCTTTAGGGAACATTTACATCGACATCTTGGTTTGTACCCTGAATATGAGACACGGCCGCGGCTGCACAATTCACTGTCTCATTAATTATGAGCAGCTTAGCACAGAATTTGCTAAGCATTTTGACCATCATACCCTTCATGATGGTTGACTTCGGTTCGGGACGGGCCAAGTAATCTTGGCTGGAGACCATCAACCCCCCTCGATGCAGCTACACCACTACATCAACAACAACACACTGGATGTACTTACCCTTGATAATAGCGTCTCCTACAAACAACTGTCCCGTCAGATCCGCTGATTTGCCCTTCACTATTTTCGAGATGAGAATGGGTAGTTTGTGTTCGGCTCCTCCTTTGATGCTGATACCTAAGCCTCCGCCGGGATCTCGATTGACTACCACAAGGCGAATCTGAAATACGAAAAATCACTCTATTATCCGTGTTTCACCTACCTCGGTGGGTTTGCGCTATTTTTTTCTATTTCCAATTCCATTATCTACTCGTAAAAGTAATCTTTAAACCAAAATCGATATTATTGTATATTTCATTTACAAATGTACGCATCCTTCTTCGCTGGCGTAGCTAGTTGTCCAAGGCGCTCGCCTGGTAAATAGGAAGGTGTGGATCTCAGCTGAGACATGAAATTTTACACGAAATAATTTAACCACATAATCTATCCTTCTTCGCTAAACAATATCCTTCTTCGCTGGCGTAGCTACTTGTCCAAGGCGCTCGCCTGGTAAATAGGAAGGTGTGGATCTCAGCTGAGACATGAAATTTTACACGAAATAATTTAACCACATAATCGAGCTATTTGACAGCATAGCTGGTCTTTTCTATTCTCCGCTCCACAGACAACAAAATTATCTATTCTCCATTAAATTTTAAAGGTGTGTCCTCACATTGTCAACCGGCCGACAAGATGAATCTATGTTGTCGAGCCAGTGTGGACGGTTCAGTCGACATCGATCGACTGCCGGTCGACTATCTGTGGAGACAACTCAAAGGTGTGTCCACACATTGTCAACCGGCCGACAAGATGAATTTATGTTGTCGAGCCAGTGTGGACGGTTCAGTCGACATCGATCGACTGCCGGTCGACTATCTGTGGAGACAACTTTATACTTACACCTAATTTAATGACTGCAGTACAAATAGAAGTGTGCCAAGCACTTTCGATCCTCAAAAGCTCGTGTCGGGTTTCCACCGAGAAATATTTCGAGTTTTCACCACAAGTTTGCAACAGGAAACAGTGTTGCCGTTCGTCCACATTTTCCGACTCTTTGATTATCCTGAGCATTGACTGGTACACTTTGAATTTACTCTTGCATTTGTTCAGGTCGTCTATTGTGAGCTGAAAAGAGAAACATCTCATATTAAGTTTTGAACATAAAGAGAAACCCGGAAATCCCTCATATTCAGTTTTCTATTGTTTGGATGGTGGTCCGTTCGGTATTTACTTCCAAGGAAGATATGGCGAAAGAGGGTCAGAGAAATCCTCCAGGAAAAAGTCCGGAAACTTTGAGGGAATTTTATTACTTCTATCTATTTGATACGTACTAGTAGACCAAGTAAACGGAACACAGGTTGACCTACGAATTCATTTGTAATCTCTTAGGTCATGACACGACTGTATAGTACAGTGTATAACTGTCTACCCAATTACCCACATACATATTTTTACATTTGAAAATCGACCATATTGTTCTTACCGGTGGATTATCGAATATGAAAACTTCAGTTCCTTTCAAGCACAAGAACCTGGGTCTGTAGTTCTGCCAGGATGTATTTCTATTGAGGATGCCTTCGTTCACCCAACCCATGTACTCGACCCTCTCTCCTCCTTGCAAGTTTCTATTGAATAATTTAATCTGAAACAAAATCAGAGGATTTTTAATCCACAGTTTACTTGAAAACTTGTGAAAGAGGGAGAAACCACATTTTATTGAAAATTCGGTACTGCCAAACTATATTCACTTGCTAAGAACAAAGCATATTGTTCAATGTATGTCTATTAATTTGGTGTAAGAAGGGCTATCGGTTATTTAGGCCCTATGCCAATGCGACCTGATAAGATCTTTTGTGACAATACCAACTTCATCTTTAAAGGTGTGTTCAAACATAGTCGACCGGCCGTCAATTGACGAGATAAATCGATGTTGTCGAAGCAATGTGGACGGTTCAATCGATATCGATCGACTGCCGGTCAACTAAGTGTTGACACACCTGCTTTACCTGTAAATTAGTGAGTGCCATTATATTGTCAGTTACGTATTTGAGCCACTGGGATAGGATAGCAGAGTCTTCGCAATGTATGATTCCCGTTTTCGAACCATTCAGACCGCGAATTTCGAAAGCGTTCGGTCTCAGCTTGTCAGTCCCGTACATGTACCTTGTTATGTATGCCATCATCAGGGGCACTGAAAATCAACATGTGAAGGAAATGTGCTATTAGTACGATATTCAAATTGGAACTCTGCAGAACGAAGGAAAGTGAAAAACAACACAAGTTTAAACGCACCGAATTCAGAACTGATTGAGTAGGCGGTTTCGGCATAAAACTGATGGTAGATGAACCATACATCAATCTGAGACTGAGGTGTTGGGGCAAATAGCCCTAAAGGATGGGTTAAGCTTCTACGAATCTACAATGGTAGATGGACTCGTTCAATCTTAGATTGAACACCTGAAGATTGGAACAGACCTGGGTAGATCATTTGGTAGGTGGGTGGATGCGATCCGAAAATTTAGTAACTGGATGTATAAAGCACAGTATAGAACTCAATAGAGGAACGAAGAAGAGACCTTTGTCCACCAGTGGACAGAACCCGGTTGTCCATGATGATGTGCTTCCAGCTAAATAGGGGAATCATATAAATTTGATAGCCACGTATAAAAAAGAATCTCCAAAAAGATACCTGAGAATTACCTACCTGTAATTACGTCCGACCATTTTCTCATTGAAGTACAGTTGATGTCCAAGGTGGAAGGCCTCACATTATTAGTTGTCCGAATGACCCTCTCATTGTCCAGAGGTTCTTGAATGCTTTCCTTAATATTGCTTTGATTGTTATCGACTGAAAAGTGAAGATTACTGAACTATGAAAATCTCAAGGGTCAACCTACAAAAGTAGAAAACAGAAGTACAAAAAGAGCCATCCAAGAAGTAAGTAGTCTATATAGGCTCCTCAATTAGGTTTAGGAGTACTTATTGCTCAGTTCAGAAGCAATATTTGAATAACTGTCTACCCAATTACCCACATACATATTTCTACATTTGAAAATCGACCATATTGTTCTTACCGGTGGATTATCGAATATGAAAACTTCAGTTCCTTTCAAGCACAAGAACCTGGGTCTTGTATAAGAACTTGAAAATAAAATTGCTCATGATGCTGAATTGGAACTTCATATATCTCATCAGAAAAAGGTGATACCTACCATAAAATTATTTATTTGATAGAGTTTTAAGGTCACCGTCGAACTGTTAAGGTCTTCAGTGACGGGGATTTCACCCTCCATTCGGAGACAAGCTACCCGCCTACTAAAATTGACCTCACCCAGTCTGTCACATTTCCTCTTAACTGGGAGATGTCAATTTTAGTAGATTTGACAAAGCTTCTTGTATCATTGTTATTCGTTGTACGTAGGTACGTCCATCATTTCGGATTTCGGACTATTTTACAGTCACATAACCGTCAATACGCACAATTCTACCTTTGAGGTCAGGGGAAGAAAAAATTGGATAAGTAATCTTACTTTCTTCTTGCTATTGAATTCCGTGTTCTCCTCTATGGTTGAAATCATTTTCTTCGTTGTGATTTTCATGGCCGGATGTTCCTGGAACAACAGAAAAAGAAAACTTTCATTTTTTTTTTTTCTTCCAAGGAAAAATATCCCCAAGAAAAGAAGACACATTGATCACTAAGGAAAAAATAATAAAGGAAGGACGGACTAAAAAATCATGGAAGGGTTATATCGTGCCATTGTAAACACAACAAACGAAATGTAGCAGAAGAATAGAATAAAGGTAACACGCGTGCCAAAAAAAAATATTGCTGAGGAAGAAAAATCTTCTTGGAAATATCTTGGAAAAAATGTAGGAAGAAAAGAAGAAAAAATGCCACAAGCCAAGAAGGACTTTTTTTCTAAGGAAAAGGATATAAGGAAACCAGGAACTCGAGTTGAAGGTGCCCTTACACTTATGTTGAGGGGGGTAAACGCGTGTTGTGATCATCGGGTAATGGTGAACACTTTCACTTCCGAGGGTCGCCGGTGTTTGAAGGTTTATACCCTACTTACATTTTACTCATTCAGCTGCCTAATGTGTTAAATTCAAAATACATACATAGCTTACAGAAGTATTTCCTGTGGAATACAATCCGTATCCATAATATCGTAAAATGGGGTTGTTGTGTAGTACGATTACCTACTAAAGAGGAACTTGAACTGCCTAAGGATTCTTCGTTGCAGTTAAGAATGGTTAATGTCCTGCAAAAATGATTTTTTTATTGCCAAGAAAGAAATTGTAATCTCGATATTCTTATGCATGTATTTTGATAAAGGCCCAAAGCAAGCAATAAACTTGCCATTTAAGATAGATCGAACGAATTCCGCCGGCAAAATTGAGGAAAAAATAATCCCGCGTTAATTCAACAAAATATACACGGAACATCTCGACAATGAAATCTCCATACATTATACATTTCATAAACTCCGTGCCAACTCCGGAGGGTAACGAAAGGCGGGTTTTTGTTGTAGAAAATTCAATTTCAAACTGGGGTAAACTCGGCTAGGGGGTCACTTTTCATAAACTCCATGCCAACTCCGGAGGGTAACGAAAGGCGGGTTTTTGTTGTAGAAAATTCAATTTCAAACTGGGGTAAACTCGGCTAGGGGGTCACTTTTGTGAGACGACTTCCTACGAGGCTTTCCCACGCTTTGTGAGGTTCCCCCCTTCCCTCCTACCTCCATGTGGATACTTTTCCAGTTTTCCTTTATTTTCCCGAGAAAAAGAGCGCGACAGGAATAATTCCTCCTCCAGGGAGCGGGTGGGAGACGTTTTCTTTTATTTTTTAATCTTTCATTGTCTTCTCCTTTTTCTTCGAAGTAATTGAGTTTTAATTATTTTTTTATTCATTTAATTTTCCCTCGTTTTGTATTGGACTTATTTTTCACTTGAGATTTCGGCAAAATGAAAATTTTCTCGTGGGAAGGTTAGCTTTCGCGTGGAAAATAATCCGAACTTTTTTTCGATGATATATGTATAGTGATGGTAATTGGAGTGGATTGGATTGAGTTGTATTTGCCAAGGTCTTATCTTCCGGAAAGCGAAAAGAGAAGAAAGACAGTATAGGAGAAAGCCAGCCGTTCCGAGAACGAACCTTATCTATTTACTATAAAAGTGGCCCCCGGCGGGAATCGAACCCGCGACCTAGTGCTTACAAGGCAAGACGCGCTAGCGCTACCCTCCAAGCTAAGTAGGCTGGC
This sequence comes from Diaphorina citri, assembly GCF_000475195.1. NCBI lineage: Eukaryota > Metazoa > Arthropoda > Insecta > Hemiptera > Psyllidae > Diaphorina > Diaphorina citri. The sequence goes on from NW_007378139.1 coordinate 111,421, forward strand.
TTTAATTAAATTTGGTCAGGTACATTTTTGAATGAATTAGTTCAATTAGTCCCCTGCTTGTACATACTCGTAGGTAGGAAGTTTCTACTTTCCAGTTTCCAGCCGCAAGAACGTACTTGTAAATAAATACTCGTACTTCTGTTACGATGCTAGATAATAATATTCCCCTAGCCCCTAGCTCTTGTTCTAAAGATCTAAAGGAAACACACATCGTACTTTGTACTTGTCTCCTAAGGAAGTACGGAATCAACCCTTTTCCTCTTGTTCTAAAGATCTAAAGGAAACACATATCGTACTTTGTACTTGTCTCCTAAGGAAGTACGGAATCAACCCTTTTCCTGAACTAGCGTTACACAATAGACAAGCACCTGAATTTAATGGGTGGTATTACAGGGATATTACGTCTTCATATCAAAACTCTTTCTATGAAATCCTTCTACATACCTGCATATTTTAAAGGGTATGCATCTCAAAGTTCCACCTTTTTTTTTTCAGTTTCAAGCATACAATGAAAGGAGTTGTTAAATATTTTGCCTTGGTCTTTGAAACAGCTTGGTTAACCTGATAGTCCGGATTTTACTAAGAAGTAAGGTACAGTCATAGACAACCTAGATAACTTCAAAGTCTTTTTATAGTGTCTTTACAAGACGTCACTTTTCAAATCCTTTCTCGTCTATGAAATCCTTCTACAAAGGTACCTACATACTTTGTAGGTATGCTCGTATATCTAATTCCATTTTCTTTTTAAGTCCCAAGACAAAAAGTATATCTAATAATATTTACCAAAGTACATCTATCAGTATTCACCAGAGCTCCTTGGTGGCGTTCAAATCTTTTCTCGTCTAACGACCTTGAATCCTTCAAGGATCCTTGACCTACAGCAAAATTTGCAACAGCGTCTAGTTGGGGCCACGTGTGAGACACAACAGGTCACGCCTGTTACTCGTCTGCTCCTGACACACTCAGCGTGTGACTTGCATGTGGCCAACCTCAACCTGTTAGAATGTCACATTCCAGAACACACTATGCCCTTTTTTTAATGGGATGCTTTACCCTGGCAAAGCGTGACATTACACTATGCCCTACTGAAAGTCAAATGACCTTGAAGGAGGTGTTCCAGAAATGGTCACGTGACATGAATGCGTGCCCCTGCCAGTGGTGTGCAAACGTCGAGAGCGTGACTGAACGCCTGCCATGCACATCCCCGAAACCTGCATGCATCTCATGGACGCAACTTTATATGATATGAAATGCCGATAAATGTACGTAAGGTGTAATGCAAACTGAAAAGGGTGTTTACAAGACGATTAACAAAAGAGACGTGAAAGAGGAAGAAATTTGAACAATGGAAGTCAATTGTTAGCCAGCCTAGTTAGCTTAGATGGTAGTGCGTCTGCCTTGTAAGCACTAGGCCGCGGGTTCGATTCCCGCCCGGGGCGGATTTTATCCTGATGGGATAATGTTCGTTCTCAAACTGAAAAGGGTGTTTACAAGACGATTAACAAAAGAGACGTGAAAGAGGAAGAAATTTGAACAATGGAAGTCAATTGTTAGCCAGCCTAGTTAGCTTAGATGGTAGTGCGTCTGCCTTGTAAGCGCTAGGCCGCGGGTTCGATTTCCGCCCGGGGCGGATTTTATCCTGATGGGATAATGTTCGTTCTCTAACTTTTTTAGAGTTGTATTAAGAAAAGCATGTAGCGTTCATGCACTTACTCTTCAAACAAGTTTGTACTGTAAGGAAATATGAAGTAATGTACCTAGGTATATCTCTGGAAAAGAAGGTCAGCAAAGGAAATGGAAAGAGAGAAATCATACCTTTGAAGGAAATTTTGAAATGGAATCAAATAAATGGACTCCAGCTTTTAGTGAAAGCTGTGTTTATCCAGTTTTCCACTCAAGTACATTATGTACATGGAACTATCAGTTTGTACCAACTTCTTTTCCGTAATGCCATAATTAACTTGAGTCATTGAACACAGAGTTTATTTTATTTTCTTTTGATCTGTTATTGATATCTTGAATATTCTCCGTAATGTCAAAGCGTCAGTAATGGAATAACAGCATCAATATAATTATTTTTTAACTTCATTCTACCTCTCAAAGAACGTCCAATAGAGCAAAATATGGAGCTGAAATCTATTTTCTTGAAACTTTGAAAAGATAACCGAGTTGTTCATCGCATTTAGTTCGTAGATTATCATATTTTCATTCATAGAACCGGTTGAGTAGCATAATGAAATTTGAAGGGAAGATCACTCAACTGAAGATCCCCTTGTTCTTTGAAACAGGACTTAAGATCAGGTTTTTCTTCCTTTGTATTGTCTCCCAGCCCTTATTTTCACCCACCGGGAGCTTGGTATCTTCTTTTATTTTCCTTTTTGAAACTTTTTTAATCTTTCATTGTCTTCTCCTTTTTCTTCGAAGTAATTGAGTTTTAATTATTTTTTTATTCATTTAATTTTCCCTCGTTTTGTATTGGACTTATTTTTCACTTGAGATTTCGGCAAAATGAAAAATTTCTCGTGGGAAGATTAGCTTTCGCGTGGAAAATAATCCGAACTTTTTTTCGATGATATATGTATAGTGATGGTAATTGGAGTGGATTGGATTGAGTTGTATTTGCCAAGGTCTTATCTTCCGGAAAGCGAAAAGAGAAGAAAGACAGTATAGGAGAAAGCCAGCCGTTCCGAGAACGAACCTTATCTATTTACTATAAAAGTGGCCCCCGGCGGGAATCGAACCCGCGACCTAGTGCTTACAAGGCAAGACGCGCTAGCGCTACCCTCCAAGCTAAGTAGGCTGGCTTTAATTAAATTTGGTCAGGTACATTTTTGAATGAATTAGTTCAATTAGTCCCCTGCTTGTACATACTCGTAGGTAGGAAGTTTCTACTTTCCAGTTTCCAGCCGCAAGAACGTACTTGTAAATAAATACTCGTACTTCTGTTACGATGCTAGATAATAATATTCCCCTAGCTCTTGTTCTAAAGATCTAAAGGAAACACATATCGTACTTTGTACTTGTCTCCTAAGGAAGTACGGAATCAACCCTTTTCCTGAACTAGCGTTACACAATAGACAAGCACCTGAATTTAATGGGTGGTATTACAGGGATATTACGTCTTCATATCAAAACTCTTTCTATGAAATCCTTCTACATACCTGCATATTTTAAAGGGTATGCATCTCAAAGTTCCACCTTTTTTTTTTCAGTTTCAAGCATACAATGAAAGGAGTTGTTAAATATTTTGCCTTGGTCTTTGAAACAGCTTGGTTAACCTGATAGTCCGGATTTTACTAAGAAGTAAGGTACAGTCATAGACAACCTAGATAACTTCAAAGTCTTTTTATAGTGTCTTTACAAGACGTCACTTTTCAAATCCTTTCTCGTCTATGAAATCCTTCTACAAAGGTACCTACATACTTTGTAGGTATGCTCGTATATCTAATTCCATTTTCTTTTTAAGTCCCAAGACAAAAAGTATATCTAATAATATTTACCAAAGTACATCTATCAGTATTCACCAGAGCTCCTTGGTGGCGTTCAAATCTTTTCTCGTCTAACGACCTTGAATCCTTCAAGGATCCTTGACCTACAGCAAAATTTGCAACAGCGTCTAGTTGGGGCCACGTGTGAGACACAACAGGTCACGCCTGTTACTCGTCTGCTCCTGACACACTCAGCGTGTGACTTGCATGTGGCCAACCTCAACCTGTTAGAATGTCACATTCCAGAACACACTATGCCCTTTTTTTAATGGGATGCTTTACCCTGGCAAAGCGTGGCATTACACTATGCCCTACTGAAAGTCAAATGACCTTGAAGGAGGTGTTCCAGAAATGGTCACGTGACATGAATGCGTGCCCCTGCTAGTGGTGTGCAAACGTCGAGAGCGTGACTGAACGCCTGCCATGCACTTCCCCGAAACCTGCATGCATCTCATGGACGCAACTTTATATGATATGAAATGCCGATAAATGTACGTAAGGTGTAATGCAAACTGAAATCTGATACAATGAGGGACCTAGCGAACAACGATAAAATTAACCAAAACTGTCTAGCTTTGTATGAAATTATGGAAATTCGTAGAGTCAATTTTCTCTCATGGGTACTTGACGCATATGACACTTACCTTGGTCTCAATGGTTTTCGACTCAGGATCATAGACTACATAAGCGAACTTGAACAATTTGGGAAATTTATTAAAAGTGAGTTTTTTAGAACACAAAATGTCATCATTAATCATTATCACATACGAGGGAGTTTTCATTGGAAGCACTCCTTGAATGTAGAGCGGGAGCATTCCATTGTCTTTTGCTATACATGGTAGTATTCTGTCTTAAGTAATATCCTTCAAATAGTTATGTACTACCATCGTAGCTAAGTGCTAACTTCCTTTAACTACTCGTCCATGTCTTGATGTCCCTTACCCTGAATACCAGCAAGACAGGTGTTATTGTTTTTGGCTTCACTAAAGTCTCTGTTATCCATGTTCTTTGTATACGTACAGTTTGTATTGTGTAGTCGTATATCAACTAGGGTATCTTTCATGTGAAATAACTTCCCTCGTACTTGATATTGTTTTCCAAGTTCCGGCTTCTTGACTTTCATTAATTGGTTATACAGGATCCCATCGGTATCGGGGTCACCTGTTCCTTTTCATCATCTTTTTTTGTGTATTATTAAAGGGTATGCATCTCAAAGTTCCACCTTTTTTTTTTCAGTTTCAAGCATACAATGAAAGGAGTTGTTAAATATTTTGCCTTGGTCTTTGAAACAGCTTGGTTAACCTGATAGTCCGGATTTTACTAAGAAGTAAGGTACAGTCATAGACAACCTAGATAACTTCAAAGTCTTTTTATAGTGTCTTTACAAGACGTCACTTTTCAAATCCTTTCTCGTCTATGAAATCCTTCTACAAAGGTACCTACATACTTGAAGGGTATGCATCTCAAAGTTCCACCTTTTTTTTTTAGTTTCAAGCATACAATGAAAAGAGTTGTTAAATATTTTGCCTTGGTCTTTGAGACAGCTTGGTTAACCTGATAGTCCGGATTTTACTAAGAAGTAAGGTACAGTCATAGACAACCTAGATAACTTTAAAGTCTTTTTATAGTGTCTTTACAAGACGTCACTTTTCAAATCCTTTCTCGTCTATGAAATCCTTCTACAAAGGTACCTACATACTTTGTAGGTATGCTCGTATATCTAATTCCATTTTCTTTTTAAGTCCCAAGACAAAAAGTATATCTAATAATATTTACCAAAGTACATCTATCAGTATTCACCAGAGCTCCTTGGTGGCGTTCAAATCTTTTCTCGTCTAACGACCTTGAATCCTTCAAGGATCCTTGACCTACAGAAAGCCAAATTTAGATTTTAGACAGTCTCAACTTAAATTCCATGAGCACTTATATCCTTTAAAACAATCTGTTTATTAACAATGTAGGTATTTTCTACGCGCTGTTAATACAATGATTGAATTTCGCTCCTATCACTCCAGTGAAGACATTTTAAACAAGAGGGGATGCAGTGCTGCTCACTATTCAATTATACACGAAGCCAAATTTAGATTTTAGACAGTCTCAACTTAAATTCCTTGAGCACTTATATCCTTTAAAACAATCTGATTATTAACAATGTAGGTATTTTCTACGCGCTACAATGATTGAATTTCGCTCCTATCACTCCAGTAAAGACATTTTAAACAAGAGGGGATGCAGTGCTGCTCACTATTCAATTATACACTTTAGGTATGTTTCCAGCATAGGGGTGTTTACCGTGTAGGTAACAACATGTTCTAATAATGACATGCCTACTTGCTGTCGTGGGAATATGCGCGTACACAGCTGCTTTTCTATTGCTTTACTATAGGAGTAAATAGGTCGTGTTGACTCCTCCAAAGTTTTCTGCGTTCTTTTTCACGTCACCTACACAGCTGCTTTTCTATTGCTTTACTATAGGAGTAAATAGGTCGTGTTGACTCCTCCAAAGTTTTCTGCGTTCTTTTTCACGTCACAACAGTGTCGTAGATATCTTGATGTGGACACAGGTTTTGATTTATACTTTTGTCAATAAAATTTTCTTTGAATTAGAGTAGTCCTATTCCATTGTGAAACACAGAACTCACATATCTACATAATATGTAGGATATTGTATTGTCTAAAGTCTAAACTCTTTCAACTATACCCGGTAACATTTAGATTAATCATCAATATTTGGTTATGCTCGTTCAAATATGTCTATTTATTTTTTCTTCTTTTTCAATTTGAGCTCGATCTTTGTTTTTATTGACGTCTTCTTTCAAATCGCGATCCTTCGGAGGGTTGAAATTTTCACTATGCGCCTCTGATTTTAGGCTAGCTATAAAAAAAGAACAAAGGGGTTTTTCATGCTCTGTACTTACTATTCTTTTGCTTTTCCTTTCTCATCTATGTAACCTGGCCTTTGTTTTGTTTCCTATCCATTCAAATTGAAGAAGAAAGATTTCACCAAGTGGTCGAAACTGTTTCCCTTCTGATTGCCCAGATCTGAATCAGCGTTTCTCAATATGTGGCGATCAGCTCGACCACTACACCACCAAGATATTGTATAGGTACGTTCCAGCTAGTTACAACAGTAAAGGACTTCAACACCCTGGATGCCAAAGCATTCTATGGTGTTTACCCACAGTCCCCCATGTATGAAAAGTGAAAACATCTCCCTTAAATGAGAGACAGTCTTTAATTCTTGGAATTTTTTCACCAAACAAATACCAAAATTTCAAACGATAGATTGAAGATTCTGTAACTTTGTGAAGGTCCATCTTGACTAGGTAGGTTGAAATGGTATGTTTATCATTTCAACCTACCTAACCAAAATTTCACTCAGAGGCCTCTTTTTCAAATAACCTTTGAAAATTCATAAGCGCCCCTTGGCAGACAGTGTGGTCGCGCTATTACGCAAGGGAACTTGGAAAGGTTACGGAAAGGAAAATACACCTTAGGTTGTATCCCGCTCAAGTAATTGTTGCTTATCTCAGACAGGAGAAAACATTTCTCCTGTTATCAACTCTGACACGAATCAACTATATAGGTAATATTGGGTAGTACTGGTTGTAGGTAGTAGGGTACCTATTGGGCAACAAATCAACTCGTTTTACTGAATTATCCCTCCCGATAGAGACTTCGAAAGATTTTCATGGGATCTAAAGCTGTTTTTTTTTTTTTTTTTTTTTTTTAAAAAAAAAAAAAATTGTCGACGCCTTAGATCAATGTAGGGACTACTAATGTTT
>NW_007378139.1:119240-122251 GCF_000475195.1 Diaphorina citri
AAAAGAATAATGAAATTCATCAAGGCGAGCGACAAGCAATGTTTTTCTATTTTAAGAGCTAGGCCATTTATTATTATAGCAACTAGAACTCTACTTCTAAAAGTCCACTAAATTATTATGAGTAATATAGTCGTAGTAGGAGTCCACATCAACTGGGCACAAAAACTTGCAGGCCACGTTACCAAGTTTGCTTTCGACAATAGCAATCATAAAATCAAACAGTAAATCGTGTTTATACAAGGGGTTACAATACAACCTCATGCAGGTCAACTAGAAAGCATAGTACAATGGTCCATGCTTGAAATACCTACAAGCAACCACAAAGCCCTCAGCTACCTAGTAGTCAACGTTATTAGTTATTACAATTAGAATTACCTGTACAATTATTTACAATCACCTAGGACCTCTAGGTAAATCTAAAATGCTTAGGTCTGTCGTACATTGAAACGTTGTATAGCGACTTTTAGTAGCACAAAGTCGGGAGATGACCCCTGAAAATATGTACCTGCCTCCACAATGGAACATACACAGTCCTTTCCTTCCCCAAAGTTTCTTGCCTACACAATACATGAATGCACAGTCCTTCCCTGAACATTCACCATAACTCTCATAGTCTCATGTGACCTACATTCAGGATCATTTAGCATAAGATACCCAAACCAACGAAGCAACGAACCACTGTACCATCAGGTCAAAAGTTGCAAACCGACCAAAAACGTGAGAAGTTATATGAGAGAAATTCAGCATGTTCGCCCTCACATGGAGTTCCCCTTTCCATCAACAGGGGCGCTCTCAGGCTAACCGGGGCTCGGGGTGATAGCTTCAAAAATGGGGCTTTTCTAACATTTTTTTTATCCTATAGAAATATTCCTTTAATTCCATCAATATTTTCAAGGATTTCTCAAGGCATAATAGGCGATTATTATTATTATTATTTGAAAAAGCTGGTTCCGGGTCCCTCGAAAAGCCCGCGCCCGGTCAAATAGCCCCGGACGGACCCCCTAAAAACGCCCTGACCACCAATAATAATGGAGTGATAACACACTTTACAAAATAGGGAATATGTAACATAATAGGGAATATGTAGCAATAGGGAATATTGTTGTTAAGGAAACCGCTTATGAGTTCCACAGGGAATTTCCAAGTACGCTACATAATATTAGGACAGGGTACCTAAGGGGTATTTAGGTACAAGGGAGGATTCCATACCTCACAATGCAATCCCAAATGAAGAAACATTTCAGATTTGGGTTTACCTTTCACTTCATACCTACTTCCGAGAAGATACCTAATTATGAGCAGACAAAATGTTTAGACCAGTTTTGGTGTAAAGGGGTGAAGAGAAAATTTGAGCGGTAATTTTGGCATCTCCACCAAAATGTAGGTGGTACATATAACTATCTACTTCACCTATTTCTCGAAAGGTAATACGTGTAATAATGGTACTAATTTAATGAGAATTTAAACATAGGTACCTAATATGAGTATGTTCAACCTACCTCGGTGGTGTAGTGGTCAAGACGCTCGCTTGTTAAACAGGAGGGCGTGGGTTCAATCCCAGCCGAGGTATGGAATTTTATCCTCATATAATTTGAGAATTTGACCACAATAATAGTAGTAGCCTACTGCTGGAGTAAAGGGACTTTTCAGTCCTATGCGAGCAGTATAAATAAGCACTATTATTATTACAATAATATTATGAATATGTATAACTGACGTATCTAACAGAGCAACAAGTTCTTAGTCTTAGGTAAACAGAAAAAACTAGATAGGTACCTATCGAATTCTCGACATTTTACACTCCAACAAATCGAAAGAAATTTCAAAAAATCTACATAATATTCTGGTATCTCACAGAATACTCGTATGAGATTGTCGAATCGACAAAATAAAATCGAAGTTTACGTCCCAAAACTAACTAGGTCTGAGTATTAAGGGATGAGGATATATGTTTCCTCTCAATGTATATTCCTGACAATGGTGTAATTAAACTGTTCGCGAATTCGAATTGTGGCGAAGCTAGGTATTCCGAAGAGTACGCATTGGAAAATTTTAGGGCAAACATTTCTGCTATCTCCTCAGGATCGGTTGACGATTTATCTTTATAACTAGTAACTATCCATTTACTTTATATGCTGTCTTGTTACCGATTGTCTACTTCGACCGCAAAGTAACACACTTTGTCCTTGTGCTTTAGCTGTCGAAACGAGATTGAATCATTTGCATGTTCCACTTCAAACTTTGGGTACTAGAGTTTCCACAGAACTTTACAGGAGGAAAATAGGTGACCTTTTCAACAATAGATTGTAACTCGTAACTAGGTACATAAAGGTAAGGCACCTTTTCGAAACTTTAAATTGAAAAGATATTAATAAAATAATGTAAAAGAAATAACTTATACTCTTCACTGGGTTGGTAGGGTATTTTTATTTATAGAAAAACAGACATGTTTCGCCCATTGGACATCATCAGTCTGATGTCTGTTTTTCTATAAATAAAAATACCCTACCAACCCAGTGAAGAGTATAAGTTATTTCTTTTACATTATTTTATTAATATCTTTTCAATTTAAAGTTTCGAAAAGGTGCCTTACCTTTATGTACCTAGTTACGAGTTACAATCTATTGTTGAAAAGGTCACCTATTTTCCTCCTGTAAAGTTCTGTGGAAACTCTAGTACCCAAAGTTTGAAGTGGAACATGCAAATGATTCAATCTCGTTTCGACAGCTAAAGCACAAGGACAAAGTGTGTTACTTTGCGGTCGAAGTAGACAATCGGTAACAAGACAGCATATAAAGTAAATGGATAGTTACTAGTTATGTACATAGATAATAGATAGACAATATAGATAGGAGTTACTATTAAGTAAATTGTAGACAGGGTATCCTGGAGAAAATTAAGGTAGACGAATCCCAGGGAGTGATTATGTAGATTGGATAATTGAATACAGGGTGTTCAACAAGCTATTGTGCTTTGAAGATTAAAAACAAAAACACTTGAAGATTAAAAAT
>NW_007378139.1:122276-124094 GCF_000475195.1 Diaphorina citri
CAAATTTATACACTATTATTATTATTTTTCCATTTTTCGTTCTCTCGTCGGGCAGAGTCTATGGAAAATGAATTGAATGTGAAGAGTAATGAGAAATACATGGAGAGAGAGAGAGGAGAGAGAAAGGGAAGAGCTAGGAGAAATGAGAAATCTAAAAAGCATGAAAGAGAAAAGGAATGATATTCTTCGAGAAGGACGATGGAAATAGAGACCGAAAAAGAGAGAGAGAGAGAAGAGAGAGAGAGACGAGAAGAGAGCTGATGGTCGTGCGGCCCGTAGAGAGAGAGAGAGAGAGAGAGAGAGAGAGAGGAAAAGCGATACAAAACTTTAACTTTTTTCCTCATTTTCTGGAGGAAAAATTTCCGGGCGATTAAATAAATTTATCTCCCTAGCGTTACTTATAATAAAGGTAGGGGGGGGAGAGAGAGAGAGAGAGAGAGAGAGGGGAGGGGAGGGACACGTTTTCAACTGCGGCACGGCGGTCATTAGACAACCGCCAAACTACTTGATGATGGCGTGCCGAAATTGAGAGTAACGCATTTATTTACTTAAAGCGTTTCGGGGGGAAAAAATGTCGAAAGCGTGCGTTTCAGAGAGGAAGAGAGAAACAGAGAGAGATAGAGGTAGATGTAGGGGTGAGGGGAGGGAGAGAGAAATAAAGGGAGAGAGACAGATAGAGAGGCAGGGAGAGAGTGAGAGAAAGAGAGGTGGGAGAAGGCGATAGACTAAGAAAACGAGAGAGAGGGATGTCTCCTTCTTTCTGAAATTTGAAGAGTTTAACTCGTATTGCCCAGGTAGATATTCGAAATATTCGAAATCCAGATTATATTCGAAAAACTTATAACATTCGCAATCCAGATTCCTATAGAAAAGGTGTGTGTATGTAGATCAGTCAGAAATGAGAAATATTCATACATATTTACCTAGATAGGGAAGGGTAAGAGGAGAAAATATAAAATAGAAGAAAAAAGAAAGTTACCTACATGGAAGATTAATTTTGAAATTTATTAACCCGTGAGTACACGCGTTAAAAATCCGAACGTCAGTACACGCGTGTAGAGAAAAAATCTCACACCTGGTTTTGCTTTGTAGAGTTTTCTTCTCTCTCTCTCCACATCACAATCTTTTGGGTCTTCGGAAGTCCAATGAGGCCTTTTTGGTTTGTAAATACACCTCAATAAAACAGTTTAACCCGTGAGTACACGCGTTAAAAATCCGAACGTCAGTAGGTACACGCGTGTAGAGAAAAAATCTCACACCTGGTTTTGCTTTGTATTTCGTTCTGTTTGAAGAATTATGTAATATTTTTAAGATAGATTGAGTTGGTTTATGAATTCAAACTATATTTAAAGTAATTTCAGCAACTTTTTTTCTAAACAGTTGCAGTTCGAACCCCTGGTTTGACATTTTTTTTAATTTTCCTAAGCAAAATAATGTACACGAATCGAATAAAGAGGGGATGATAATTGGGTATTTATTTACGTTTTTCAGTCATAAAGAAATCAGAACTAAACAGTTGCAGTTCGAACCCCTGGTTTGACATTTTTTTAATTTTCCTAAGCAAAATAATGTACACGAATCGATTAAAGAGGGGATGATAATTGGGTATTTATTTACGTTTTTCAGTCATAAAGAAATCAGAAAATATAACACTTCTGAATTTGAAACAAAGCGTTGAGCGGATTCGAACGGCCGACCTCTAGAACAGAAGTCCGACCTCTAGAAATATTACCAATGAAGTCAAAAATTAAATATGATATAATTTTGTTTAAATTAATTTTTATTATTAATATAATTAATTATTAAAAGTAATTATCT